>NW_003315439.1:6047-39164 GCF_000151505.1 Trichophyton verrucosum HKI 0517
GGACAAGGCGACGGCGGCCCAACCCAATAATATTACATCCGACCTTTCATACCGAAGAAACAGAATAAGAAAAGAGAAAGAGAGAGACACTAAAAAAACAAAAACAAGGAGAAAGAAACTCAGCCCGGGGACCTTCCACCTTCTGTGAAAATATTCCGTCAATATGTTTTTTTTGATATATACCGGAGAGACCATATTACGACCTTTTAATACCCCTTTCCACTACTACCACCACCACCGTCACCACCATCGCCATCATGACCACTTCTACGGCCTGTTAGGACTGGGATTCACCTCCCCCAGAATCAGGATAATGTTAATATTCCTACCCCGTCCCCTCTTTTGGAAACGAAACACCTTAAAAAGGCCGCCCTGATACCTTCACTATTCCTAGCATGCGTATACACGCCCCAGAATGCGTTTGGAAGCATTGTACCAGTTAGATATGTCTGGCCCTTCTCACACCAGTCTCTCTTTAACCATGTTCCCCCCCTTTTTTTCTCTCTCTTCTCGCTTCAGCTCACAGCTTGGTTTTTCTTCCTCTCTTTGGGTTGGTATGAGTTCATTGCACTGCAGCGTTCTGTTAGCATCGCATCTGTATTCTTTTTACACACACCCTTTTCCCTTTTCCCTTTTTCCTTTTATTCTTCAATGTACTCTTCAAATGTACTCCTGTTTCACTATCCCTCACCAGAGCCAGAGGGACACTCTTCAATATTATTAATGATAGAGACAAGTGAAAAACATCCTTACCGTGACTATCACTATGTACAAAGAGGAGAGTAAAGCAATGAGTAGAGACACAACCCAACCGTATAAACGCCCCCAAGATGCAAAGTTACCCGGTCCATCCAATACTATATATACACCCTGCCTGAGCCGCAGCTGCAGATGCAGAAACAAACGAAAATAATAATAATAATCAGCTATCTCTCGCCCTCCTCTCTGCCCGTTTGATCTTCCGGACTACATCCAGGTATTCGCCCACCCGCTTCTCGGCCCATATACAGCCCCCAAGCGTCATGATGCTGATCTGTATAAACGTCTTAAACTGCGGCGTCAGACCACGATAGACTCTCGACATCGGCGCAATCGAGTTCGAAAACGACACTAGAGGTCGGTATATCAGGGGCGTCGGTGTCGGCCTCGGCGGCGGCGGCGGCGGTTTGCCATTCGCTGCGTTCGACGACGAGGATGTGCTCGATGTAAAGTGCATTGGATGCGGGAGGGAGAGGATCAGATGGGCCAGGATCGAGAGGGCGCCGAACTGTGCGGAGGGTCGTCATTATCAATAGGACCGATCTAGGTATGTAGGTACCTTATGTACGGGAGGGGGGGCTCTCGGGTAGGCAGTCTATGGTGTATCTAGGGGTATAGATGCTGCCAATTGACTGCAGGAAAGAAAGAGGAGAGAGAGAGAAAGAGGACTTAACGCACTCGAACGGCGCCTGTGATGAAGCCCATGGTGGCTTCTTTGGTGACTTGCGGAGGCGGCTCGATGTCCGCTCGCTGGTTGGACGGCGGCGGCATTGTTTGTTGTCTCTCTCCGTCGGGTGTATTGATATCTGGCTTTGATAGACACCTAAGCTCGGGTCAAGAGTAACTGACTGCCTGCCTGGCTGTATTTGCTATATCAAGTTTGCTTCGGGTTTGATATCGATCTCGGGCTTTGGCTTGTTTAGTTTTGGAGCCCTGTTAAGCGGTTGGTGATGGATTTACTTTTGGCCGCTGGACAGTCAATTACAGGTACCATAGGTACCGTAGGATGGCTACGATGTTTTCATTGTAGATTTGAATATAGAGACTTGATAGACGACAAGTATTATCTATTCTCGACGCATTAGATTGCGATGTTATACTCGAACATAATTAGCTGCCGTAAAGCGATATGCAAATAAAAAGACATAAAACCGCCCAGTAGAAAATCCCGCCCAGGAACCAGATGAACCGCCTACAATGATGTAAATGGAAAAAAGAGAAAAAAGGCAGAAAGAAGAGAATCAAACAGATGTAGAAAAGTATGCAGGAGATGCTCATTCCCGATGAAAATGTATCCGAGAGCTGGGGGGCAGGGGCGATGACATTGACCAAATGCACTCATGCAGAAGAAAGGTAAGGAAGGGGGCTGGTTGGTCGGTGTATGTACTGGAGCTCATGTTCATATCATTCCGGTCAATCCAGGACAGGTTTTGGCTCGAAAAGGGTTTCGTTCGAAGCGTATGAGTATGTTTCATCAAGTAGAAAGGAAAGAAGAAGAAAAAGGGGGAAATAAAATTAGGGGTATCGAGTTGAAGTGAAATGGTGAAAAAAGGGGGGGCTGCTGGCAATGTAAAGATTCAAGCCCTGTCAGGGGCATGCAGAATGGGGAATGAATAGAAAAGAAGTCTATGAGTGTCGGGGGGAAAAGAGGTGTAAAAAAAAAGGGGTTGCTCATGGCGGGAGATGTTCAACAATGTCATGCCGTGAGCTTTTTTGCTTTTCGTCTAAAGGAGGTTGATATCGGGAAGATTCCAATCTAGCTGTGGTGGAATGTTGGAAGACCCAAGTAGGTCGGAGTTCTTTTGCGTTTCTCTCTTGCTTGTGCTTCTGGCAGTTAGCATGCCACGTAGCGATGGTGTCCGTGTCGTACCGAATTTCCGCCCGTTGACCAGAGCCCTGTCCATTGTCATGCTGGTGTTGGTTTTGATACTGACGCTGCTGGTGGAGTTGCTGCTACGTACGCTGCTGGTTGGACGCAGGAGAGCCGGCCGAGGCTGGGTGGACACAGGTACCGCGAGCTCGTCGGTTTGGATATGTGACTGGGACGAAAAACCTGAGCCCGGAAGGACGCGGTCAATAAGTGCGCTCTGCTTCGAACAAGGCTGTGAAAACGACCAGTCCAAGTTGAAATCTACAGCGCCAATGTCGTCCTTTGACGTGTCCGTGTCTTCGATAATATAATTGTTGGCAGTCTTGAAGCTTGCGGACCTGCTAAGGGCTGATGCGTCGCTAGACGGCGTCTCAGCTGCAACAGATGTGCCATCTCGCTGGCTCATGTCTTCGACAGGCGCGAGGGAGAGCTGGTTGAGGAATGTGGCCAAGCTGGCTGCGGTGGCCGGTCGTCCCTCGCTTTTGGTGTCATCGTCACCAACAGCCTGGTCAACATAGCCGTGCAGCATGTTGTAGTTCCGGTAGAGATAGCGTTGGAGACGAGCTTCCTGGATATTCCACTTATTTTGTAGCGCTTCAATAGCGAATTTGATCTCTGGCCGGGTGAACTGGGGTACGGTTGCAGACGCTACCATGCCGGGTTGTACACAATTCATAGCTCCGAGAGTGGCAGATGATGCGCGACGAACACCAGGGGAGGCTCCCCCTTGTGATACCGAAGGGTGCGACTTGACCAACTTATTGCCGCCACTGTTGCTGCTACCGCTGCTACTGTAAGAGCCTGAGAATGCCGCACGCACAGATCGACGAATCGAAGATGCAGTAGAGAGACTCGACCGGAGCCCAGTTTCTTTCACGTCGGCTTCCATTTCCCGTTGGACTCGTGCAAGAGATCGTTTGCAGTCGCTTGCCATTGACGGAACGTGTAACAGGGTCTTATTCTTCTGTATAGCATTGACTATAATGGTGAATGCCTGCAGGTTGATCTCGTTGTTTTCACAATGTATCTCAACCAACGAATTATTCTCTTCGATTACAGACGCAAGTGTGTTTGCCCCCTGAACACCTAGCTTCTGGTGCTCAATCTTCAGTACCTTCAGGGTATTGTTCTTCTTTAATCCCGTCAGGGCAAGATTCAATCCAATTCCAAACCTGCTTACGTCAAGATGAGCCTGTTCGCTGCTGATGTCAAGTTCTTGGATGGCGGAGTTTTGCTCAAACATTCTCTGGAGGGCCTTGGAGGTCTCCGCACCGGCATCGTGAGGGATAGAGAGCCTAGAGATGTCAAGATACCGCAAGGTATTGTTCTGAACAAGCGCCTCCACCAAATGCCTGAAGTCCTCATCACGCTGAAACTCTATGCTTCTCATCGTGAGATGAGTTGGGGTCCGGTTCTGCGATATTGAAGCGAACATAAGGTCGCAGTCAATGGCCAGCCGGTTGTCGTTTACATGCAAGTGTATATCGCGAGGCTTTAATTCCTCATCAACCATGAAATACAGCAACGTAGCGACATCCCCCCCAGTAATTCCACATTGGTTCAGGTGCAGCTCACGAAGGTTCTTGGATTCCGGGCTAGCAAGGTACATTGCAATCGACTCCACCGTCTGCTCGTTGACCGTAGTATTGTTCAGACATAGTTCCTCCAGTTCCCAGTTCAGCAATGTCTCAGCCGAAAGGAGAGGTTCACTCTTTGAGGTCCGCAAAACCTGAGAAAGCTCAAGCTTCCGGATATTTCTCAGGCAGCCAGCCTGCTGTTGGAACTGGTCTGGACTCAGTCGCCCAACAATATTCGAAATCTGTAAGCATTTGAGGGTGTCCTTCTGGATTCGGAGGGTGGACAAAATCAGGTTCAGATCATGGACCTGCAAGCCACAGTTGTTCGCTTCAAAGGCTCGGAGTGCCGAAGCCTTCTGAGACGCTGCATCGACAAGATAATCCAGATCCGAGTCGCCAAGCTCTATTCCATTGAGAGCAAGCCAGTCTACCCGGGTTAGGTTGCGTCGGCACAGGGGGAAGACGGCCTCTGGAATACCACATCCAGGGTCGCGCTCACCCCCAGCCGCCTTTGCGGAGCGGGTCAAGCAGTATGAGAAGTCCATGCGCTGTAACGTTCTGCTCTTGAGAGCTAGGGCCCGTACCTCCTGGGTTAGCGAGGCAATTTCCTCTTGTCCGGGGATATGTACCGCCACATTCGATCTAGTGCGCATGGCGTCAAAATCCGGTCCGTAAGGGTCGCGCATTTGTTGAAGGATATCCAGGTTGACGCGCGCAAATGAGATAGTGGCGAATGATTCGTTATATCGTAGCGCACGGAAAACGGCAAGTAGTTCCAGAAGCAGATATCCTCCTCCATCTGGGCAACCTTCCCGCGGGAGTAGTTGAAATGCTGGCGCATCTTCACAGTGGTAGTCTACCATGTAGCGGATCTTCGAGGTATCGACATCGTATGCGGCGCAATAAGCAATAAGAGTCCGGTCAAAGCATCCATAGTCCTCCTCGAAAGTAAGTGGCGGCATTACCCGAGCCTGGACGTGAGGGGGCACATTAAAGGCAAAAGGTTGATGTATCCATCCAGGCCTTAGGTACTCTGCTCGTTGTCTCAGGAATAGTGCAATCTCGCCTGAGTAGCTTGAAGATAGATTGACTATTGACGGGCTTTTAAAAGGTATCCTAGAGGAACATTTAGCCTAGCTTTGAAAAGGCGGGAAAGCGAGTATGATAGTAGTAGATGCTTTGTAACAAGTAGGTATACTTACCTGAAAATCAATTGAAAGGTATCGTCGCTGGCTTGCACTGAGATAGAGGATAGAGCCATTATTCCTAGACACGCATCTAAATCCAGCTCAACCAATGATGCCATAGAAGCTCTATTGGATGATTTGGTGTTGGTAGGTAAGATATGAATTTTATGGACTCCAATGGCAAGGAGACAGGTGTTTGACGCGAGTTTTGTAATATCGTCTGTTGACGCGCGGTTACCTTGCTTGGTGGACATCCGGTGGACGACTCTATATAGTCCAAAGCAACCTGGATCGTAATCTCTCTCCTGCTCCAAGACGTTCGTGACATAGTTGATCGTGTCATCGTCAAAAACGGGTGGCTCAATTGATATGGCAGTCTCTGCGGCTGCCCGAATGCCCATCAGCCATAGTTGTGCTTCCTGCGGGTCAGCAAACTGGATGTGGATAGCCGAGCCTCGGGGGTTCTTCTCGTCTACGTAGCACACTTCGACTGAGAAATACGGTTTCCCGTCATCCAGCCGGTGGACAGCTATGATGTTGTTCAGGGCAATGCCTATCCCGCCCTCTCCGCCACCTCCAAGTGCCGCTGCTCCTCCTGTGAGCTGGTTTTCGTGTAGAGATGCAAGAGAGACCATGGAAAGCCGGTTTGACGCTGCTGCTGCGCCAGCACTCCGGCCCCAGGACGACGGTATAGAAGGGAAGACTTCGGCTGCCTTGCTCTGGCTCTTGAAACGGACGAGGTGAGACTCGGTCAGGACGAGATAATGGCTTCTCTTCCGCCACATTGCCCCTGCAGTCTGCACTTCGCCGTGATGCAGAACCTTTATGCCAAAACTCCGGTTTACCAGTGGCGGGTTGTTGTTGTTGTTGTTGTTAATGTTGCTGTTGTGGTGCTGCAGCTGCTGCAGCTTGTGGACGCGGGAATTGCCAGCTTCCCGCATGATGGGGAGGTCATCTTCGTTGCTGGACGTCGACCTGGATCTCGTCCTGGTCGAATTCTGGTCGTCATCCATGGACTTGAGGGATCTCAGAGAGCCAAAGACAGAGCTCCGGCCCAGAGTGCGGCTGACAGACTTTGCCCGCGAGCGAATATTGGGTTCGGTGGCAGAGTGCGGCAGCGTGAAGTTTGGCAGGCTGAGCTCGTCCTCCTGGAAGGGCAGCGAGGGTGAATAGGACAGAGGCCTCGCCGTGGCCTTTGACAATCTCTGCCTGGTGCCTGTCGTGGTAGCTGTAGCGGTGGTGGTTGTGGTGGTCATTGTGGCCGTCTTCATCTCGCCGGCGCTGCTGGTTGGACGCGGCCTGACAAACGCCAGGCTCCGCAGCGAGGATCTGCTTCCCGAGCGTGTTTTCCTGTTTCGAAGCTTCTCGTCCTCCTTACTGCTGCTGCTGGCCCATGACAATGGCTGCTGCTGCTGCTGCTGCTGCTGCTGCTGCTGCTGCCAGCGGCGGTGGTGTTGGTGGTTGTGGTTGTGGTCGTGGTGGTCGTGGTCGAGGTAGTGAGGTGGAGGCCGGCCGTCGAGATGTCGCAGGTGGCTGTCGTCCTGGTCGAGGGCTCCGGCCGCAGAATCCAGCACATCCGCTTGTCCGCGACGCTCGCCGTAATATCGAGCCAGCGTTAATGCATCGCAAGAGGCCCGGTCTCCGGCGCGCAGCAGTCGAGAGCTGGCGACGGGTGAGGCGGACTCCAGAGACAATAGCCCAGTGGACCCAAACACGCCAAAACTCTTCCTTCTTTGCTTCTTCGACCGTTCAGCCATGGCGCCGCGACGCTGCTGCAGCTCTGCTTCTTCGACGACGAGGCCAACCCAGCGCGGGTTTCAAGGAAAAGAAAAAAAGAAAAGGAATAGCTGGAGGAAAAAGAAAGCAGCCAGAGAGGCAACGGGAGGGAAACAGGCGACGATGCGAGCGAGCGAGAGACGAAGAGGCAGAGGAAAAAGAAACGCCGGGGATGAGGCCTGCTGAAATCGATCTTCTCGTATGATACAGCCGGCGGAGCTTTTGTTTTAGCAGCAGCTCATCGCTGAGAGCCTGAGACGGCGAGCAGGAGGCGGTTTCTGCGTCTGCGTCTGCGTCTTCTGCTGCCTCTCGCGGGCCTCGAAACACGATCTGGACAGCTCTCGTCCTCCTCCTCTGTCTCTCAGGCGGCCGGTTTTTCTCTCGAGCTTCGGACGGGATGCAGGATCAACAGATCAACAGGTCTACAGAAGGTACAAGCATTGCGGTGAAATCAGCCACCTCATCCGCTACTGCTATGTACCTGGACAGGGAAAGCGTTCGCTGTTTGAGAGATATCTCAACGTGAAGCCCACGGAGATAGGATATTATACGAAACCCCTGCAGGTAGACAAGGGGGCAGACAAACACGACACAACACACACACACGCAGAGAGAGAGAAAGACGAATGAGACCGTGAAGAGGCTTAAAAAAAGAACGGGGGGAAGAAGAGACAGAAAAGACGCAAAAAAGGAAAACGGGACAAGAGAAAAAAAGAGAGACGGAGAGACGAGGATGATTGCTATATTGATGAAGATGAAGCCGCCAACGGGGCATGTCTCAAGCTCCATCCACGCACCGGTTCAGCCACTCCGGCTTCAAGATTTGGAAAAGAAAAAAGTGAAAAAAAAAAAAAAAAACTACAAAATACAAACTCCGTACCAGCAAGCTACCGGGTTAAGAGGTGACTTGACAGAGGACTCCACCGGGCATGCCTTGGTGCTGCTGGGAGCGAGCAATAATAATACTATTCAACCCGGACATGTACCCGAACGGAGGAAGTCAGTCTCCTGCCAGCGCAAGCAAGCGAGCTCCCAACCAGAGGGACCATCAGAAAACGACATGACAAGCAGAGCATCAGCAACCAATCCAGGAGGCGAGGCCTTCCAGATGCAAGTTGAGATCTCGGGAACTTACGGCCAAGGCCCCAATTTCATGCATGCCATCCCAGAAGTCTGTTCGGGACAACAAATCCGCGATCTCACTCCGATCCATCTAAAAAAGTGACCGTCCGCTAACTAACTAGTTAGCTAACGGACTAGCTAGTTTAGCTTGGAAAGGGGAATTGAGTTTGATCTCCTCCGTCCGTGGGCTGGCGCGGATGCATCGGTATTGTAAGTATATGTATCTGGCCTGGCTACTTTGCCGGCGGTATCCCTACGTCGTCTGCGTGAAAAAAAAGGAGGTCAAAACACTACAGCCAGATACGAAGATGCTCTGCAGAGTACGGAGTATTTGCCTCAATGATGACAAGACAGACACCACCCGTATTTTGACAGCTATCCAGCAAGGCAGCATCCAAACTTGATCTCACAGTCAAGTTCGTGAGCTTGGGACGAAGCGGGTCTACTACACATCATAGCCAGAGAAGAAAAGAAAAAGGAGGTCCTCAATGTGGAGCCACATGATGTCAATTGTACCCTCTGCAGCATCCCTGCAACTCGCTGGCCCTTGGGAACTCCAAGTCGCACAGAACAGGAGCGTGTCATTCGTGCTAGGATGGCCCCTGTGCATTGGTACGTCGTTTTCTGTCAGAAGAAACAATATCTGGCCTGCTGTCGAGAAACGCCAGGACGTTTGGGTGGTGCTGCCAACTTCGTTTAGGCACATGGCTGGTTCACTTCGAAAGCCCCAATGCTTAAACCTCCGTCGTTACTCATATTACGGCAAACCGCAGAATCGGACTCCCCTCCCTATCGGACATGATCGGTTTATGCCACGGAGGTTCCACGGGAAGCTCCGTCCTGAGTTTTTCCAAGCAACAAGCTCCCTCTTACTTAAAACTCAAGCATGAAAATCGAAATCCAAAATAATATCGCTGGCTTTTGGGCAACCTTAAAACTGGCCAGGGTCCCCAGTTTTTAAAGGTTACTGCTTTTTCCAGCCAGCATAGAGTTATACTATCAGCGTACATTGGTACATGCACACGTATAACTTCTGTGCCACAAAAACACAGGTGGTTGCAGTGAGGGGGAAGTTATCCCGTTTTTCCATCAGGAGAAAGAAGAAAAATGGCCAATTTCCTCGAATCACAAACAACTGCGATGAGATCAATACGATACTAGCGGCTCACCCCAAGCAGCACTTTTGTCTCTTGGCCGCAATCGTGGCAAATTGGAACTCGCCAATCCCCCTTTTTTTGTATATATTAAGGGAGATTCTTGAAAGAAGCAACCAGAAGTTAGGCGGGATCGGGGCTAAAAATTGCCTCGATAACTTAACACTGTTGAACGGAGTGCCATGGCGGCTCTAGCTGTCCTCTCTTCCGGAAGATTGCAACCTAGCAGGCGGGAAAGGGGAAGACGAGAGTTGGAAATTTTGTGATAAGGTCGGTCGAGTGCCTTCGTCAGTAGTAGCTTGCAGATGGAGGCGTTTTTATTTCTCCTAAGGCACCATCAGCATCGAGATGGAACCCTTTCTGCTTCACAAAACATCTGCCTCGTCCCCAAGGATAAATTAAGTAAGTTGTTTCTGTGGATAGGGCTGAAGTCGGCTCTGTCCCCGAGGCCCTGGGGTTTCGCCGCTGAGGATACGCATCTTCACCCAGCCTGTATACCTCCAGCTCCTGAGATTACAGGTTCTGTCTGGTGACAGAGATTGCCGACATTATATTTGACGATTTGTGGGGTTAAATTGGCCTGTGGGGATTTTTGCTCCTCTTTCACCCCCTGGCAATAGCTGCGATCCTTGACTGATATTACCGAATCGCCTGAAGATGGAAAAGCTTGTCATCCCAGCAGCAATTTCGCGAAGCAAGCATGCTTCCTGGAAAGAAAGATGGGGTAAGAAGGCCTATTGGGATCTCTCGCTATGATTTCACAGAAGAAGAAGGGAATTTTCTCGTACTTTCTTTCCTCGGGGGCCGTGGAAATGAAGGCGAAAAATAAGCTGGTTGGCAGTGAAATTAACAAGGGTTCACTCATATCGACAGGGGGAGCAGATGGAGCAGCAGCAAGGGCGCGCGTCTTGACCGTCCTTTTTGGGCCAAAGCTGAACTGTCACACTTGATCCATATAGTTGGCCATGTTGATGAAGCGGGTGAGGTGATCGGATGGAGAAAATAGTCCTGAAAAGTCCATCAATTCCACATCACTATGGGCCACACAGTCCAGAAATGATGATTTGATAGGAGTCTTTTGCTTCGGAGTACGGAGTACACCAATCCCTCGATAAGTAGACCCTTTGAATGAGAATCATTTAGGTGAAGGGCTTTTCTGAGGAGAAAAAAAAAAAGCAAAGCAACTTCCTGCTTCTTCCCCCGGACATTGCATGAATGCCAACACTCGCAGAATGGAGTCGAAGATGGAAAACATAGCAGGGTGAAGCGAGCTCTTTGAACTAGCTCGGTCCCGAGACGGGAGAGAGGTGTTGGTGATCCTTTCGCGATGTGACCATCCTGCATGTCTCTCTTCAGAAGCTTTATGTCCAACATACATACATAGCCCGAAGTACCAAGGTAGTTCCGTCGTCAAAGTGCCGCCAATTGTGCTGGCACAGGTGATGCTCTCCAGGAGCCGCCCATGCACTTTCTCCGGGTTTCCTAGAAATTGGAAGTGATAGCGAGTAATGATGCTGCCGCTGAAGGAGCAATTCTACCGCCTGATAGCATCTACTCAGGGACTGCTCGATTGAGCTCACCTCCCTTGATTAATATATTGAAGTCCATATATATGATGAGATAAATGAAAGCGAACTAAAACTTGATACTAATTACGCGAATATCCGCGGCTTTCGGTGCAACTAGTAGCATAGTGCTACATGCGGATAAATCAATCCATGGTGAAGAACGCAAAGAAGGCATGAGGAATATAGAAAAGTCCTCATCCAATCTGTCCGGATCAGCCACCAGCAGGTTGGCCATAATGCTGGACACCGCTATCATCCGCTTTGTTAGATGTCCGGATTTGGCCATGGTGGTGGCTATCAACACATTTCCATCTTCGTGCATCAAAAGAGAGTATCCTATGGTTTCTAGGTCGGTCTGCAGTTCCAGGAATCACTGGTCTGCTTCTAGCACGTCCAGCTCTGGTGTATCAAATATTTCATCGATTTGCTATGACAGTTATTTTCTTCATCAGTCGCTTTTTGGGGGGCGCTGCGATTTGTGACACTACTCACCCCCTATTCAGAGATACCCGGCAGCATACTCGCCATATCACATTAATCAGATGACTGCGTGATACCCAGAACTCTAGCTACTTGCAGAGCCATGCTGTGCCCCCGATTATTCGTGAGTTGTTGTATGCTCCTTAGACGGTGAAGGAAGCTCTGAGTACTGCGCTCATTGTGGCCTCAGTCGCCCGATTGACGTTTTTCTTTAACAGAAGATCGTCTTGCTCGTCGCCCGACAAGACAGGAGCCGAGACGGGTAGAAAATAGCTCTCATCTAGCGATCTATCTTGAAGATTGTTGCCTTCACAGAAGTCTGCTTGCGTTTACGGCCGCGGTGTGGTCATGCTAACCCGTCCTGCCTGCTGCAATACCGTATGAGGGCGACAACATATATAAAGGGGTCAATCCGTCACAGGCACTATACATTCATTTGAGTGTTCATTCACCCGCATCCAAGTTATTACTGCAAGCTATAATCCAACTTATTCTGTGCGTGTGCTCCCTTCATTTCGTTTACCTCTACTTCTTCGTGACCTAACACAAAGATTTAGATATCAACCACATCACGATGAAGTTCATCAGCATCCTTTCAACCGGGCTCCTGGCTGCTATCTTGCCAGTCGTCATCGCTGGCCCAATGCCCATACAGGAAAATGCTGATATCCAGCAATCTCCCAACCAGCGTCATGCTCCCCTTCCAGGCGACCCTCGCCCCGAGTGTAGAGGAAGATGCAAGAGCAGGGCGGACTGCGCATCCGGCTGTGACTGCAACCCAATTCGCGGAAGCTGTGTTGGTTGGAAGGGCCCCTAGATCTTCGGAAATGTTTCCTGCAGGTACCCCTACATTTTCCCTGAGTACACCTAAGCAACTGTTCTGGATAATTATAGCGGCTAATCCGTGAGTTAGTGCAAGCTAGGAATCTTAGTTCATCTATAATTTGATGTCGGGTAACTATATAATTGGCAGTCAGATAGATGGATAGGCGGAATGGTGATTCACGCGCAGTACCTATAAATGAAGTAGGATGGTGTTTTGAATGATATCGCATCCTGTCAAAATTATGACTAGCCAACAATGATCTTTAGAAATATTATCAGTCAGTAGCGGTACTTATAAGAATAACCAATTTGAGGGAGTTTCAGAAATATAACACGCACGTCGCAGAAGGTTGTCGCGGAGATGTTGTCCTTTCAATTACAAGCAACTTGATTCATTACCTCTTCAAACTAGGGTTTATCATGTGGGATTTGATTTCTTTATATATGTTTCTCATGGAAGATCGATCGGCTTCGAGGCCTTTCAATTGTCGTAATTGGTGATACAATCGCAGCTTCACACAGGGGCACTTGCAGGCTATCTTGACATCAGCCTCAATACAATCAATTATAAACATATATATATATATATATACTATGTAGCGATTATGAAAACGCAGGAAGCCCGGCAAACCCCTCGGTCAGTCCTTCCTGTCTAATAGTAAGGCGCCCCATCAACCGAGCACCATGGATGCCTAAAACTCTGGATATATAGTACTTCTGACCTAGATACGGCCTGCTAGGCGCTCGGTGGGCGTCCACACTTGAAAAGAGAGCAACGGATAGGCACTTGGGAACGTGAAGCCTGGAAAAAGAGTCATACCGAGTTGAATTGTGCAATAGGAGGTTCCATTTCAGGGAGATAAAATGCTTTCTGGGTTATAATACCAAAATATTGAGATGGCCGCGAGGGCATAATGATAATAATAATACATATGTTTTCATATCATTCCACATGCCTGATCTATAAAGGGTTCATAAACGCCGTATATGCAGGGAGTAATGGTGGTATAGGGGAATCAGATGCAAAATATCAGCAACGGGAGAGTAGAACATAACACAAGTAGGCTCTTTGCTTCAGAAGAAGAAGGGAAAAGACTGAAGAAAGGAACCGAAGGTCTGCCAGTGTTGATAACAAATTAACTGAACTCAGAAAGGGGTATATACGGGAAATCGAGTATAGGGTCTAGCCTTGGTATTGAATAATTCCCTTTGCTTTCTCGATTTTATCCATCTCGTCTCTCCATTTCTGTCCCTCTTTACTGATCGCGTTCAATCTCTCTTTGAAGGCCGAGTTCGGCGCTTCTTCGTCCTCTAATGCTCCAAGGAACCTCGATCGCCGTTTCTTACATGCATTATACAGCGTCCATCCTCGTTCCTTACCAAAATGGGCAAGCTGATATTTCACAGTCCATGTGTCCTTGGCAGTGAACATGGTGGGCCTGTCCACTTCCTTGCCGTTGACAAAATTGCGAATTGATAGTGCCATGGCGAGTAAAGGCTTTTCAGGATCTATGTCATCCTCAGAGGCGGACTCTTTCGACTCTGGCTCTTGCTTGGTGGGATTGTCAGCTTCGCTAATCGAGGAATCCAGCTGCTGAGATTCAAGGAGCTCAGGGTAGAACACCCTCTTCTCGTAAGCCTGGATCTCATCGAGGTTTCTTTCCTGGATCTTCGTTATTTCATCTTCTGTCATGGGCTCCGCAAAAATGTACATAAATGGATTTTGCGTTTCTCGGGTATCAAAGTGAAACCTCAGCGACTGCTTAGGAAATGCCTCAGTAGCCACGTCTATGACTTTATTCCAGATGTTGAGACTGAGTTTGAACTCTGCATCGCCGAGGGCTGTATCCTCTTGACCATGGATACACTTGTCCATCTCGGGTAAGCTGATATACTGGAATCCAAATATTCGTTTGATATTATGGAAAGCAACAAATATCCCATCCATTCTGCCAATACGGACCTGAAGGTGATACTTCAAGAATGCAGATCGCATCATGTCGTAGTATTCGCGCTCAAAAGACTCAAAGTCTCCCAGGCGGGTTTTTATCTGATATCCCATAGCATTCCATGGCTCTCTTGCATCCATGCGAATTGAAACTACCGCACGGGTTTTCAGATCAAACATTCCAGTACCGGGAAGACGAGGATCATATGCATCAAGTTGGGATCTCATCAAGAAATCACCACAGGTTGAATAGTGGTACACCTCGGGAGGAGAGTCCTCTTTCAGTATCTTATCCGGGCTATTCCTCCGGTAGCGTTCGTACTGGTCTCTAGGTATGGTGAGCAATTTCTCCATGGACTTCCCTAATCCCATCAAAACATTGGAAGTGTCCCATTCTTTATCAGCGTCGACAGCATAGACCCCATCTCTGTACCGCAGAAAAACGACTGCTGGGAGCCGAGAAAGCTTTGTGTAGGTTTTCGAGGTGGCCGGGAAAGAGTTCGACAAATGAGATGTGTTGAGCTCTCGCCATTCGGATAGTAAGAAATGGAAGTGTGAAAGTACACCGGTCATGCTAGATGAAGATCCAATGTATTTTTTGCCGGCCGCAATTGCTTTGTCCTTGAGGACGGTATCCTTCGACGATGTAATGTAGTCGTTCAAGGCTTTGAAGTCGAACTCGGAAACGGGCATTATATCGCGAAGGTACGGGTCAAAGTTATAAACCATCGTCCTAGGATCCTGTAATTGATAAACTCCAGGGCTAGTCTAGGTTAGCTGAACGTATTGATGGAGGAGTAGAATACAGACATACTTGAATAATACCCTGTCCAATCCATACGATAGGGAGGGGACATCATCCGATTCAGTATTCAAAGCTAAACAGGAGAAGCAAAGGAAAACGTTAGATAAGAACATAAATACTAGAATGGAACCAACTCACGGAGTATCTCAATGTCCCCAAGAGTAACCTCGCTTGTGAGCTTTGGAGATGCAGACCTCACTGGAGCAAACTCATCTAGACCACCCTTGGCCGCTTTGCCAGACTTTGACTTTCCATTCTGTGCTGCGAGGTTGAGGGCCGCTATGACTTTGCTGGGCCGAAGCTAATGAGGCAGACGTAATCAGACGGGCCTAATGTAATGGGTAAAAATGGAGCCTCCCATACCTTTTTCAGTCGAAGTTTTGATTTTTGCTGAATTAGAATCATGTTCTTTATATTTTCATCCGAGGTGCCAGCCAGATTAGCCAGATTTTTGGCCTGCGCTGCAGCCTTTTTCTTCCGTGCCTTCGACTTTGATTTTCGGGTTTTGGCAGGTTTCGCTTCTACCTCCGGGGCAATTTGCGTATTCGCCGACTGCGTCAATGGTACATCTTTGCTAGATTTGCTTGCCTGGAGATTATACACAGGTCAGCTTGCCGGACGGTCAATTAAACGGTGTAATGTGATAGATAGCGACGTACCTTATTCGCATCCCCCTTCTCTTTCCCCTTCCCCTTCTTTTTACCACCGGAAGATTTCTCAGCTCCTGATCCTTCATTGCTTCCACCCTCATTCGGTTTTACTTCGATGCTGTTGGACTGGGAGGATGCGTCCGGTTGTATGGGGAGCGTGGCATGGTTGTGACGGCGTATAACGGTAGAGGAGGGTGTAATTCTTCTAGACAGACATGATTGACAAACGTAGGAGCATATTGGTCGTCTTATCGACCTAGACAGCATTGCAGTCAAGATTAAGCGCCGTATCTAGAGGAGGGTATTTTTCATCGACCAAAAAATAACGAGAACACTATATCCAACGGGGAAAAAGGCGCGTCACAGAGAGAAAAGTCACCGACAAGAAGAACCCATCCAAGAGCTATACAATATCAAAAGAAAAGGCAGAGAATTAAGAGAGCCGAAGCGTGGAGAAAGTCGAGATTTTGTTTTGCATTGAAGAAAAGCTCGAAAAAAAGTTCTGGAGAGCTTTGTGTTTGCACTGTTTGCACTCTCTGGCAAAGTCGATATAAAAAAGTAAAAAATAAAAATAAAAAATAAAATAAAAATAGAAATAGAAACGATTTGAGCGACGGCAAGATGAAGATAAATGCCCTTGTTTAATTGTAGTTTTTGACGACGAGATTGGACCCTATTTCGTCATATAATCTGTAAAATGGCAGTCTTGTCTGTAAATAACCAGCTTCACTAACTAGTTGTCAAAAGTTGCGTCTAACCAGCTGATGACTCGACAGCCCGGCCTTCCAGACAATATTATACCAGACTTCTCCGTTTCCAGCTATATCTGCCCACCTAGATACACCTTTCGTCCATCTCAATGCTGCTGAGTCTGCCGGCATAGACATTGGAAGTCGTCAAAAATAGTATCAAAAAGGAGCCGCAAACTTTGGTGGAACCCCAAACTCTAAAAAAACCTCGCGGAAAAACTTTGCAGCTTTCAAGGGGAAGAAACAAGTCGAAAATCGTCGCATTTCTTCATATCCAGTGCTAATAACCAGGTAAAAGACCTGATATCAGGGGATTTTTTATGGTCTGACTGGGACGAATTGTAAGTGTACGCTTCCATAATATGTTTTCGACCTGCTTTTCGCCTCCGTTTTCTGCGGTGTTACTCTGTGATAAGCCCCTCCATGCCCCGCGGTGTATTCGATCACCATGATATCAAGCGCCACGAGATGCTCTCAACGGTTGCTAGGGCTGTAATCCACATCCAGGATACATTACTAGTCCATTTGTTCATTCTTGAGCGAGTGAGAGGCTTGTTGCGTTGAAGGCGATTCCTCTAATAATTTGATACCCTCCGGCAGTGGGACTCCGCTAGCTATCCCGTCATAGCCCGCAATTGAGCTTCCGGCACCAGATATACTAACATATTCATAGCCGGTCTAAAACCTCGAATAGCCCAAGATGCTACAAGAAAAGCTTCGCGTCCTTGTCGTTGGCAGCGGTGGGCGTGAACATGCATATGCATGGAAGCTGAGTCATTCCCCCTCGGTAGAGAAGGTCTTCTGCGCCCCTGGAAATGGCGGTACAGATGGAGGAGCTTCCTCCAAAATGTCCAATATCTCCGTCAAAGGGGACGATTACCAGGGACTGGTAGTGTTCGCCAAAGAGAATGGGGTCAACCTTGTTGTTCCCGGTCCAGAAGCTCCCCTTGTTGATGGCATTCAGGGATACTTCCAGGCCGGTAAGTTATATTCTACAAATATTTTGGATCACGGCCGTAGCTGATATAGTTCCTAGTCGGCATTAGATGTTTTGGGCCTTCTAAGGCTGCTGCTCGTATGGAAGGGTCCAAAGCCTTCTCAAAAGACTTTATGAAGCGCCATAACATCCCAACAGCTCGATATGGAAACTTCACCGATTACAAGGCCGCCTGTCAGTATCTTGATTCTGTTGACCATGACGTTGTTATCAAGGCTAGCGGACTCGCCGCTGGTAAAGGTGTCATTATCCCCCAAAACAAGGAGGAGGCACTCAAGGCCCTCAAGGAAATTATGGTGGACCACCAGTTCGGAGATGCAGGCGATGAAGTTGTGATTGAGGAATATCTTGAGGGTGATGAGCTTAGTATTCTCACCTTCTCAGACGGTTACACCATCAGATCGTTGCCTCCTGCCCAGGACCACAAGAGGGTATTTGATGGTGACCAGGGTCCCAATACTGGTGGTATGGGATGCTACGCCCCCACCCGAATTGCCTCCAAGGCTGTTATCGAGGCTATTGATAGAACTATTGTCCTGCCTACTATTGACGGGATGAGGAAGGAAGGTATGGTAATATACCCCCCTCTGGTCGTTGAGATAGTCAACTAATGCCTTCTAGGCACACCGTTTGTTGGAATACTGTTTACCGGGTTAATGATGACCAAGAGCGGGCCTAAGGTATTGGAGTACAATGTCAGAGGAGGAGACCCAGAGACTCAAACGTTACTGCCACTTTTGAGTGATGACACTGATTTAGCTGAAGTCATGGTTGCCTGTACAGAACACTGGCTTGATGGAGTAACTCTCAAGGTAGAGTCTAAGTCGTCCGCCACTGTCATTGCTGTGGCTGAGGGCTACCCCGGGTCTTACGCAAAAGGTAGAGATATCACATTCGACAAGACTGCAGACAGTACCTTGATCTTCCACGCCGGTACCACGCTTGCAGACGGCAAGCTCAAGACCTCTGGCGGGCGAGTCATAGCTGCGACTGCAACAGCAGACACTCTTGAAGAAGCCGTAAAGGCGTCGTACTCCGGCATCTCCACAATTCACTTTGATGGCATGCATTATAGAAAGGACATTGCCCATCGCGCGTTTAAAACCTCATCAAAGACATCAAATACCCAAGAATCACTAACATACGCCTCAGCGGGTGTCTCCATTGATGCCGGCAATGAACTTGTCAACCAAATCAAGGCTAACGTGGCTCGAACTCGCCGGCCCGGATCTGACGCCATCATCGGTGGATTTGGAGGTGCATTCTCCTTATCATCATGCAAATCTGGCTTCCATGAATTCTCTCCAACTCTCATTGGAGCGATTGATGGAGTTGGCACCAAGCTTAAGATCGCCCATGAAATGGGCATTCACAACACAGTGGGCATTGACCTTGTCGCTATGAATGTCAATGACCTGGTGGTACAAGGTGCTGAGCCCCTTATGTTCCTCGACTGCTATAGCTGCGGGAAACTTGAGGTCGAAGTTGCGGCCGCATTTGTTGCTGGTGTTGCCGACGGATGTGTGGAATCCGGTTGTGCTCTAGTTGGAGGTGAGACTGCGGAGATGCCTGGTCTTTTTACCGACAACAGCTACGATGCTGCTGGAGCTGCTATTGGTGCTATCGACACCTCCAAAAATCGTCTACTTCCAGACACAGAGGGAATGAAGCCTGGTGACGTGCTTCTTGGTATCGGCAGCAGCGGGCCACATTCAAATGGTTTCTCACTCATCCGGAAGATTGTGGAGAAGTCGGGACTCTCTTATCACGACCCTGCACCGTTCAAAATGGGTAAAGAGTGCGCGAACTTGGGTACAGCCCTGCTCACCCCAACACGCATCTACGTCAAGCAGCTACTCGCTACTATAACCAAGTTCCCTCAGGGAGCAGTCAAGGGTATGGCACATATCACCGGCGGCGGCCTGGCCGAGAACATACCTCGTGTTCTGCCCAAGAACCTTCAGGCTGACATCGACATTTCCTCCTGGCCTCTACCCGACGTCTTCAAGTGGTTGAAAAAGACCGGCAACGTAACAGGGTCAGAGATGGCGAGGGCATTCAACAACGGTATTGGCATGGTCGTCGTGGTTGACGAGTCTCAATCCGCTGGTATCAAGAAGTATCTTGAAGAGCTCAATGAGACAGTCTATGTTATCGGAAAGTTGGCTGCTAAGGCCGATGGAGATGATAAGGGATGTGTGCTCCGGAATATGCAAACCTGGGACGACTGTTAGTTAACGAGATGAAAAGCGCTTGATTTCTTTTCTTTACTTTTTTTTTTCTTTGCTTTTATTTAAGATAAACCTGGGGATGAGCTTTTCATAGTTTCCACTTGGACTCCAGCGAATAACTAGGATCTTCCTCCAAGACGAAATAAAAAAAAAAACCAATTTGGAGAGGAACAGGTGTGGTAACTAAGAGTCGATCTCTCCTCTCCCGTGGCGGGTGGTCTAATAAGACATTTCCAGGCAGATGAACAGTCCCTGAGCGTCAACTGTCAAATATAACATGTTACAGGAGACAGGATGTTTCTTTCTGGCATCACAACATCCATCGTCTGATCGATCTTCTTCTTCCTCCTGCCCACCTGCAAGAAGGCTGAGCTTGTTCTAACAGGGGTTCAAGCGACCGTTGCTCAGTCATCTTACTGCCGCTGCAGAGTACTTATTAAGTCTTCAGCTAGATATAGCCGGCGCGCAGCAACTAGTTATAAAATCCGCTGCAGCATGATCCTCTTACAAGACGCAGGTCTAGGGATCTTGCGTCTATGAAGTCCTGTCTTAGACCTCGAAAATTTGTGTCTTCTGTGCGAGTATCGGCATACACGAATAGCCATTGAGTGATTGATGACAACAGGCATCACTGCTAATTTGGTTGGAATTACGGAGTACCCTCCTCTATAGTTATACCAAATACGCCTCTCACAAACCACCTCTGACACGGTCTTCAAGAGGCTTTAATTACACGAGCCTAACCTCTCGCTGGCCAGAATTTGAATCGCAGAGGACGGTCCCTCTCGCTTACTATTCGTCTCTTGGGGATGCCTGGCTTTAATTGAGCTGGATATATTATTAACATGCTACAATCGAGCGAGAGACTCCGAAGAACGAAACATATCAACTTCTTATTTCCTGCAGATCGTAATCCCTCAAATAATCCTCGGGCCATGGCAAGGATGTGCCCTCTTTGGATCTGCGAGGACAGACTGTCCAGCCTATCATGAATATTGGCTATACGAATTTGGTCAGCCAACGGTTGGCCGTTCAGCAGGCTTGGTGCCTGCTGTGTGGACTGAAGACGCGAGAGGGCCGGTCGTCTACAGCCTACCACAAGGCGTGCCTTTTATGTCCCTCGTCTTGAGGAAACGAGGGCGGGCTATATTTTATATCGATCCCTTCCTTCGGGCGAAAGGTGAAACGAAATGGGGATCGTCGATTTTATGCTCGTAACGCAGGCAGCCTCCCCTCAATCTAACTGACAGCCTACGGAGCACAGTCCATACATTTCTTTCCCTGGGGAAGAGAAATTGGACGTCCCCTGACAAAGACAAAGAGAGGTCCAAGACTCTCGTCTCGCGGGGAACAATGCTCTTTATTCCTATGCCCGACGCACCAGCGCTAGCGTTGCAGCATGGATGACGTTCACTGAGTATAAGCAGCAGCTTAGCGATAAATTGTCAACTTCGCACTGCATCATCCCTCAGAAGGAACCGTATTCCGCATACATATGACGAGTCGGTGTACGGCAGATGCAGGGCCCTGGGGGGACCTCGGCCACGCTGCGTCTGCCTATCTTTCGCGCTTGGCCCCCGAAAGTCCCTCTTGCGCCTTGCCCGACAGTGTACTTAGCCGGGGCAGTGTGCTCCTCCAGGCCAGGGGCGGCCCTGGGGCTTGTTCCTGCGGCAGGGGGCCCCTTCATCCAACCCAATTGCTTGGATGGTCCAACAGGCAAAGAGACAGCGTCATGCCCCGCCGGACGGCATGAGCGAGAGGGCAGACTCGACTGGGGTTTCTGGAAGTTCGAGGCTTATACGCCCAAACCCACAGGCCAGGCACACTGCATTGCACATCCAGAATGTTACTCTGGCGATGACTAGTCAATTAGTCGTCCTCTCTCAAGGCTAGCCGACCATGATATCCTGGGAACGGTGACGTACGCCTCTTCGGAACGGGTATGCTCGATGCTCTTGTCCCATTTATATCCGTCTCTGCAGCAAACTAGTCAACTATCGAGGAAAACCACACTCGCAGTAGACTGCTTCTTTGCTCGATTCCGCAATAATGGGATACGTTACGCCCACCGTTATTCACTTTTTTATGACAGGATGCACGGAGGATTGGAGTAATCAAATTTCACACTCTTCGGAGGACCCTTCGCTTGAAACCGATGAGGCATTGGGGCCCTGGCTCATCTATATTCCTTGACGCTTGATTGGCGCGCGAATTAACAGTTGACTACCCCATGTCTTCCATATCCACCCCATGGCGCAGATAACTCTGTGCCGGGTCTTACTAGAGTAGTAGAGTAATCAAGAGACTCTCCTCAATCCCCGTTGGGACGGGCGGGCGGACAGGCATAGATGAAGGCCCACTGTCATCCGCATGCATTTACGCATGGTTCGATAAGCAGACAGCGATGTAAGTATACGGCACTCTCGGTCTGAGCCGAGAGGGGTTTCATTCTTCCCCGTGGATATTCGACCATGTCCTCCGTTCCTCCAAGCCGGGAGCGTGATATAAATAATTGTGCCGGGAACCCTCTTTTCCTACTCTTGCTCTTGATCATGATCAAAGCATCCTGAGGACATCAGATCATTCCATCGGACAAGCAGGCCTTGATCTCCTTTCCACACTCCTTTTTTTCCTTTTAAAGTTTACATTTTCATTCCTTCAACATGCTATTCTCTGCTCTTACTCTAGGCCTGGCTTGCCTTGCTAACATTGGTGGTGTCTTTGCAAGACCAACCCCCAATGGTGACTCTTCCCGCCCTGTGCCAAACGGTGGCTATAAGACAGTTGGGTACTATGCTGATTGGGTACGTCAACATATATGGATACCAATGGAAACATTCTTCCTTTTGGCAATCATACTGACGGGTACAATTATCAGGACATCTATGGGCGCAACTTCCATCCGCAGAATCTAGAGGGAGACCAATGGACTCATATCCTTTACTCCTTTGCCGGCATATCCCCTGAGGGCGAGGTCTTCTTTAAGGACTCCTCCAACACTCAGAAAATCTACGATGGGGATAATCAAAGTCTTCAGGGCAACAATCTCTTCGGCTCCCTTAAACAGATGTACTTGATGAAGCAGAAGAACCGTCAGATGAAAACCCTTGTTTCCATTGGAGGATGGACCTACAAGGAATCATTCAGTGGACCTGCTAGCACCGATACTGGACGCCAGACCTTCGCCAAGTCAGCTGTCAAGATGCTTGCGGACTACGGTTTTGACGGCATTGACGTCGATTGGGAGGTAAACATCACTAACAAAATTAAAATCACTTTAAAGATTAGATATACTGACGAAAGAGCAAATATAGTACCCTGCAGATGAGAAGCAGGCTGGAGACTTTGTCATGCTCCTTGCCGAAGTTAGAAAGGTATGTTCTGAATGATA
Source organism: Trichophyton verrucosum HKI 0517 (assembly GCF_000151505.1). Taxonomy (NCBI): domain Eukaryota; kingdom Fungi; phylum Ascomycota; class Eurotiomycetes; order Onygenales; family Arthrodermataceae; genus Trichophyton; species Trichophyton verrucosum. The sequence continues at coordinate 29,137 of NW_003315439.1, forward strand.
GACACGTCCATGTCCTCCTTGCTAACGGGTACTCAAGGCACTGGATGAGTACTCCAAGTCTATTGGAGATGGATACAAGTATCTCCTCACCGTCGCCTCCCCAGCTGGTATGTTTCTTGAAACTCTTAATTCGTATGTGGAAGGTCTAACAAAATCGCTTACAGGCGCCTCGCACTATAATGTCATGAAACTCGGTGAAATGGACAAATACCTCGACTTCTGGAACTTGATGTCCTATGACTACTCCGGTGGCTGGGATCAAACCTCTGGACACAGTGCCAACCTCTTCTCTTCTACTACTGACAAGACAGCTACCAAGTTCAATACCCAAGATGCCCTCCTTGCTTACTATAAGGCCGGTGTTAAGCCTGAGAAGATTGTTCTCGGAATGCCTCTTTATGGTCGTGCCTTTACCAGCACCGAGGAGAAGCCAGGTGCTTCATTCAGCGGTGTGGGCGAAGGTAGTTTCGAGAATGGTATCTGGGACTACAAGTCCCTCCCACAACCAGGCGCCAAGGTTGTAGAATGTGAGCAGGAAGTTGCCAGCTACAGCTATGACCCAGCCAAGAAGCTCTTCATCAGCTACGATACTCCTAAGATTGCTGGAATGAAGGCCAACTATCTCCGTCAAATGGGCCTCGGCGGCACCATGTGGTGGGAGACCAGTGGCGACAAGCCAAAGAGCGAAGGCAGTCTTGTTGAAACTGTACGTTCCACCCCTCTCTTTCCCATATTATACGGAAAAATCGATTACTAACATATGTGGTGAAACAGGTCATCGAGCGCCTTGGAGGCCGCGAGAAAATGGACAAGAGCCAGAACCAGCTCAACTACCCACAATCGCAATATGACAACATCAAAAACCAAATGAAAATGTAAAAAAGACCGCGAGTTCGGTCTGATAAAGCTCCTCTTGAGTCGAGCTCAGGCAGGCCCTTGATACAGTGATGGCATTTGCCCATACCTTACTGTCCCCCCCCATCATACCCTATACGGCCATACGATGATGATCCACCATTCTCTCCCCCCCTATACCATCTCTCTTAACGCTCTCATGGCCTTTTATTCTTCTTTTCTACTTCTCTACCTTCGTTTGGGCCCATCCAGAGGTTCCCCATCTTGACCTTTCCATCTTTCACCTTTTACCTTTGATTTTCTATTTCTGTTGCCTTTTGTTTTATCTTCTCTTCTTCTGCCGTGCATTAGATCATGTACGAGCATCCCTTTTTATATATACCCTCGTTATCAGGTGCCGGATTCACCTTTATAACCATTCGTTCAGGCGCTTTAAGGGTTGGAAATCTTTCTTCTTTTTTGACCTGCTTTGCCGTGGCCATGTATATACCTAGACTCTCGCTGATTTACGAGCTCAAGAACTTAAAGATATATGTTTGCATGTCTGTCAAAAAGATCTTCTATATAACCGTCTTACTATAAACCTTCTAGATTCCATACTTAGTGCAGCTTTAAGTTCCCCAAGGTTGCTCGTTTTATATTCATAGAGATAAGATAAGATTCCGCTGACTAATACAAACTGAAACAGGCATAATTTTCTTACTAAGCGTTACATTGTCCACGTCAGCCTCAAGAGAAGTAATTGGAAGCTCTTTGAATAATGGGCGAACATTTTACGTTGCTCGAATTACTTTGAACATGCTGGTTTGCTTCTGCCTGCTTTCCCTTAAGTCACTGACAGCCTCGTTTGTGTTTATGTGGCCTGTAAGGGTAAGCAATGGATAGAAGGATAGAGCTTTGCATTTATAGATAGAGCAAAGAGAAAGTGTGCTTTGTCTCCAAGGCCAGGTCACGTGAAGATATAGAGGGGCAGGGGAGGAGATCAAGACATGGCAAAGGAGAAACAGAGAGAAGTTCGAGTTGAAGATGGAAGAAATCTCACAGTAATGAGTTAAGTAATACAAGAAGCAGAGACCAAAGGTAGAAAAAGGAAGTAAATATTTAACTTGAATTCAAATACTATGGACGTCGAAAAGGATCTTGATAAAGGAGAGGAGAAAGGAGAGAATTGGATAGATAAAGAAAAGAGGTTGTTTTTTTTTTAGTTGACTGCGAGTACGGTACGGAGTTAATGGCCATGGAACATGCATCACCGAGTTGTGACCTTTGTTTTTTTTTGCGGGGGAAAAGGGGTTGTGAGTTTTTTTTTTTGTTGGTGCTGTTCGCTTTCTCTTTTTCTCTATCTATCAATTATTCCGACGTCAAGCTAAAATATTCAACGTAGTCCGTATTAACATAACAAAGCTCGATTCCAAGCAGCTATCGTTGCTATCTCACCGGCAAGACAAAGGTAGGCGTTGAAATAACAAGCAATGCGAGAATAATAATGAAAGAGTAGTAAAAAGGCAGGCAACCCACCTCTTTAGAAGCACTTTCTGTGGACAATGGATGGGCCGGACTCGTCGTATTCCTGCTTGGAGATCCACATCTGCTGGAAGGTGGAAAGGGAGGCGAGAATAGAACCACCGATCCAGACGGAGTATTTACGCTCTGGGGGAGCAATGATCTTGACCTTCATCGACGATGGGGCAAGAGCAGTGATCTCCTTCTGCATACGGTCAGAGATACCTGGGTACATGGTGGTACCACCGGACTACACATACAAGTTAGTACCAGATCTGTAGAGCATGTTACGGCAGAAGGAGGAGAAGAAGGGGGCGAAGAACATACCATGACAATGTTTCCGTAGAGGTCCTTTCGGACGTCGACGTCACACTTCATGATGGCGTTGTAGGTGGTGACGTGGATACCGCATGGCTCGAGACCGAGGACGCTGGGCTGGAAGAGAGCCTCAGGAGCACGGAATCGCTCGTTTCCAATGGTGATGACCTGGCCGTCGGGAAGCTCGTAGGACTTCTCGAGGCTGGAGCTCTGGGCGGCAGTCTGGATCTCCTCCTGGAAGTCGAGGGCGACGTAGCAGAGCTTCTCCTTGATGTCACGGACGATTTCACGTTCGGCGGTGGTAGAGAAGCTGTAGCCACGCTCGGCCAAGATCTTCATCAGGTAGTCGGTCAAGTCACGGCCAGCCATGTCAATTCGGGAGATGGCGTGTGGCAGGGCGAAACCTTCGTAGATGGGGACAACGTGGGTGACACCGTCACCGGAGTCGAGGACGATACCAGTGGTACGACCAGAGGCATAGAGGGAGAGCACAGCCTGGATGGAGACGTAGAAGGCTGGGGCGTTGAAGGTCTCGAAGATGATCTGGGTCATCTTCTCACGGTTGGACTTGGGGTTGATGGGGGCCTCGGTCAACAGAACTGGGTGCTCCTCTGGGGCGACACGGAGTTCGTTGTAGAAGGTGTGATGCCATATCTTCTCCATGTCATCCCAGTTTGTGACGACACCGTGCTCGATGGGGTATCGCAGGGTTAGGATACCACGTTTTGACTGTGCCTCATCACCAACATAGGAGTCCTTCTGGCCCATACCAATCATGATGCTGTTCAACCTGATTAGCAGCTGGTCTCCCCCGCTCTACAGGCGGTGTCACAAATAGTTTTTGAGGAGACCTACCCATGGTGACGAGGGCGACCGACAATGGATGCTGCAGACGGGAGTTAGCTTGGGGCTTCTGACACTACATTGTCTCTCGACTTCTCAAGTATGAGAAGGGGGAGGGGGGCCAACTTACGGAAAACAGCTCGTGGGGCATCGTCACCGGCGAAACCGGCCTTGCACATTCCGGAGCTGTAGTGAGGAATCGAGTCAGCATTCCGCCAGAGAGGTCAAGGAACCAAGCGGCCTCTATCCATCGAAAAACCATCCAGATAATATTGAGAAAAAAAGTGCGACGTGGGGGAGTGGGTTGATATTGATGTTGGCGCTGTGCTTGCTGTTGTGGTTGTTGCGTGGCGAACAGACAGCGAAACAACACAAAGTGTTCAGAACAGGCAGCACGGCGGGATCGCCAGGACGACGCAGAACTCACCCATTGTCAATGACGAGGGCAGCAACTTCCTCTACACGGGAGACGAGTTAGCGAGCAGCACAGGAGGACGGAGGAGCACGGAGACGAAGGCTGAAAGGGGGAGAGCTGGACGGTGTCTCGCGGGTAGGGGGGGGGCGGCCAGAGCTTTTGGGGGGGGGGGGGAGATTTGGTTTCGCAACATACCCTCCATGGTGGCTGATAGTACAAGTTAAAAAAGGAAACGGGACAAGAGAAAGAGACGAGCGTAGAGTCGGCGACAGAAGCGAAGCGGCCTGCACGCGGAAGCAGGGAGATGGCGGGTTGATGGGCGTGGGAGATGGATGATGTTGTTGAGATTGACTGAGGGAGAAGAAGAGAGACGGTGGTGGAAGAAGGAGAGGAAGAAGGAGGACGCAGGCCGGTTTGGTGGAGCGCAGGGCGAAGCGGGCTTAGTGAGGTTTTAGTGTGGGAAGCCAGCAGACCTCCTGGTTGGCTCGTTCGGGGGGCGGCAGCCTCGTCCTTCACCGTTTACCTGCAGTAGAGTTGAAGTCGATGCTGGTAGATGAGGATGAAGAAGTCGATGGTGATGGTAGTCGATGATGATGATGATAATGCTGAAGTCGAGGGATACTATTATAGACTTGCTGCTGCCTAGTCGTCGTCGTCATGCGTGGCAGGAATATGGCTGCCTCGCTCTCCTGCTGCTACGATGGCCAATGTACATGGCCTGACGCATCGTGCACTCCGGCCGCTGATGCCATGGCGCTGTGCCAGGTAGATGCATTAATTCATTAAATTACCGTCTGCTGGTGCTCTGATGATGGAGGGAAATGTCGCTGCCTTCGGGGGACGCTTGCTCCCAGGCGCTTCACGGCCCTGGAGAATGATGCTGCCTAGCCTGTCTCTCCCGTCTCTCTCTGCTCGCCCACCGCTACCTCACTAAACCACAAGCCTGCTCAATAGTTGCGTAGGGGGGCTACGTAATAATAACTACTACTCGACCCAGCGTCACCCCAAGTCCCCAACATCTCAGCAGCTTGATCTCCTTGCCTTCATCGCCTGCTTCATCTCTGCCCCTTGAGCGATGGAGTACTCATTTGGAAAAGTCCAGGTCACGTGAAGCTGGCCTGCAAAAGGGGCTCAATGATATCAACATGACGAGAAGAAGATAACTAGTTATCTCAGAAGAAAAGAGGCCCGGAGTAGTTACGGAGTGGGGAGACGATGCGTTGGCTTCTCGCGTCAACACCCTTCAGCCGGCGAGCGGAGAAATGGACTCCTTGAGGACTGCATCCAATGCTTGAAGGCGCGGGCAGCACTTCCCACCCAACAGTTCGTTGCTGCTGGCGGACAGTCACTCTGCCCATGCTACCCGGCGTTCCGGAGTCGGGGGCAAGGAGTCTCGTTTTTACGAGCAGCCTTGCCCAACAGTTCACTCGAGCACGGACATGTTCGCAGGGATGGGGATGAACGGAACGGAAGGGTTTATCTGATCTCTGATCTGCAAAGTCTTCCCCAAGTCGTCTTTCTGATCCTCGTCCATACATACACTCGTCCCGCTCAGTCACCGTCAAAAGGCCGTGAAAGAACTGCTGCTACTCCATACCTCATTTTGTCCTCTGCCAGTTCAGGTACTCTAGTATTTCATCGTGCTTCCATTTGATTTGACTTGACAGGCCATCCTATCACCTTGGGCTTCGTTTCGGGGGTGCGATTGCCTCCCAGGTTCACATCTTTTCCCCTGATACGTTCATCTTTCTTCGGTATACATGGCCTAAAGCACCTATAGAAATGCAGCCATGATACCGCAGAAGCTTCATCTACCCATCTCCCATCTCCCATTTTCTATTCGTCTAACCGACGAACGAACAGCCAGCATTTTTTTTTGATAAGAATATTGCTTATATAATCACGGATCTAAAGTGGACCGATCGAAGCTTATCGAATATTGCGGGCGCTTCATGAAGTTGCTTGTTCACTGCAAACAATTTTTATTTTATTCTTTTATTTTATTTTATTTTCGGACAAGTCAAATCACCAGTTAGAAGATTTTGCGATTGAAGCTCACGAGTTATACCCTTTATCGGCCTGTTCCTTATATCGATAACGAGCTACTCCCCTGATATTCAGTGCAAGACCAACACTCAGAGCCATGGACCCCTCGTTGAACAACCTCCTTAAATGGAGTATCGAAAACACTCCTGCGGCCAACGGCCAGCCAAACGGGACCGAACAACCAGCCCATAGACAGCCCATTGATGCAGAAGCCCTCCAGCGCCTACTAGCAAATACCCCCTCAGACGCAGAACTCATGAAAACCGCAATGGAAGTCGTGCGATCCTCCGAAACAACGTTGGAAAATCAGCTTATCGCCTTTGACAATTTTGAACAGTTGGTTGAAAATCTGGATAATGCGAATAATATGGAACCCCTGGGCCTTTGGCCACCGCTAGTAGAGACGTTAAAGGATGAGGAGGCGGAGATACGGAAAATGGCCGCATGGTGTGTTGGAACAGCAGTACAGAATAATGAAAAGTCCCAAGAGAAGGTATGCTTTCGACCCTACGTTACATCTGTTGTTTTTTGTAACTGCTACTGACGTATGGTTTAGGCCCTGGAAGCAAAGGTTATTCCAGAGTTAGTTCGAATGGCCAGGGAGGACAGCGATACTACTGTCCGTCGCAAAGCGGTGTACGCTATATCCTCGTGTGTGCGAAACTATCAGCCCGCCCTAGACCAGCTGCGAGAACACTTGCCCGCCGAGATCGTGGGCGCGGATGAGAAAATCGATGCTGGTGACATGGATAAGATAGACGCTATTATTGCACATCTAAAACAGGCTTGAACTACATTGGATATTAAAAAAAACAACTCTTTTCAAACAATCGCCAGAGCTATACCGTCACAAGATACCCAACAGACGAAGATACTTTGCTTTCCTCATAAGGCCTGTTTCCCAGGAACTGCCTGGGTAGTATGGCAAGGAGGGCATCTCTAGCCGTCAGGAAATTCGTGCTATGAGTCCTCCTGGAGAGTGTATTGCCTCAAGATGGACAACCGGAGAATCTTAGACATGCATCTAGTCAGCTGGGCCAACCTATAGCAACTCTCGTCACGACCATAGAAAAGCGAGGTCAGACGTGATAAGTAGCCCAACGGGCATGAATTAAACAATATAATGATAATACCCACCGAGCATCTCGATTCATATCATAAAAAAAATCCCCCCTGACATCAAATAATAGATAATTTGAGGTGCTCTTTTCAGAAAATTTGATGCACGGAGAGTAGTTTATAATAGTATCATTGCTCAAAATATTCTACAGGAGGACCAATAAATACGAAACAGGAAAACATGGATAACATAACAATGGAAACAAGCCGAACAAAGTAATCTCGAAAACGGTGGTTCCGGTCTTATAGAGCAAGGGTGTATGTATAGTCATCCTCCATATTTTGCGCAATCCACAGGACGGCAGAGCTAGAAAAAGACATTACTTCATTAGCTTTGCAAAAAAAAAAACAGGCAATTCATATTTCAACCACAAAACTCACCTCATCATCACCAGTGCGTTAGCAACAACATTCGCAATACCAAAGTAAAGAGTCTGAAGCGGGTACCCGTGGATGACATATTTCAGAACCAGGACCGTCTAAAAGGCAAACGTTAGTCCATCGACAAAACAACGGTCACAGGCGGAGAGAAGAGGGCAGAACGTACTACACTCCCAGCCAGTCCACCAGCCAACAACGCGAAGCCCAGGAATAGCACAAATCTCGCCTTCCAGGCCACGCTATCCCCAGAATAGCTGAAGCTATCCGCACTGAGGCGCGACTTTTCAATAGAGTTGATGACGAGCATCCCCAAGGCAGAGCAGATGCCGGGGATCCAGTCTACGAACTTCACATGCACCTCTGAGCCATTTTTGGGGCTGTGAGAGAACGAAGCTGCATCGATAAGGAAGAAGAGGCCGATGGAGAACTAGATGGAGGTGAGATAACATGTTAGCCTGATGGATCTCTGGAAGCTTGAGAACGTGTGGAACAGCAGAATAATAGGGTAGATGGCAGCCGGTCGAGGAAAACTGGGGAAGCAGAGGTTCATACCAATGCACCAGAGGCATATATGCCAGATGTACGAGTGTTGGCATTGTTAAACCACTTGGTAAACCGGAATAGGCGGTTGTCTGAGTCGTCCATGGTGGAGGTAATCCGTGTAGTCAGTCGCGGGATATCCGGGGTTCTAAATGGTTAACAAACCAAGCAGGTTCGGAAGTTTCTCGGAGATACACAGGTTGGAAAACGACAGCCAGCCCTTGTCGGGGTCAATGTTGAGTATGTGGTGGTTATGCCTTTGGTCAACCAACGCCGGCTTCCTGCAAAAGCGCATCACGGGCGCCTGAAAGCCAAAACGTCACTAGCTTATGTAATAAGTACCTTGATCACGTGGCTAAGATAACTAACCATGGATGCACTTGGCCCAAGCTCCCTTTATGACTTTTTCGTTCTCAAAGTCAAGTCAATGTTGAGAGTTGATGGGAGCATCAACGAAGCAAAGGCCGGAGGCCATTTGCTTTCCAGAACTCAGCACCACTCGTTGATACCTATACCCACCCAATAAGCTGATTGTAAATACTGGGTAGAAGCTGACTGCCTGGAAATACCAAAACCTATTCTCCTCGAGTAATGGAAGCAACCTCCAGTCTTTGATATCTGTGCCTGTGTTTCTGGCACTTTGCTTTACACGGCCAAGGATGATGAGAACGACTTATTCTACATGAGTATACTGTACCGTTGCCCAATTTGACTATACCCCTTAGACTAGACATCAATTTGAGGATGGATTAATGTCCTTTCCCTGGAGGTAGATACACGTGCCTGGCTGCAGCTAGTGCTCATGCTTTAAATACATCTATCTACCTTTTCATAATTCTCCTATACTCTATAAATGCTACCGCTTTTTATTATAGCTGCATATAATCTGTATTGCAGTCTATCTTATTATATTGACCTCCTGCTAGATGTTTCTCCAGATATATATACCTGAGCTGGCCTTCCTTTGTTACTGGCTGGAACATCCATCTGGAAGGTCAACGTGACTACTTGAACCAGTCACTTGTGCCAGGTGAATCCTCGCTTAGCTCTAGCGCGATTCCTGCACGTGAGAGAATGTATAAATACCTCCTGCTCTCTCGACTCCTTTGTGATTTTTCTTTCTTCCTTCTTTTTCTCCCTCTCTTTCTTCTGCAAATCCTACACCATCCTGCTCACAAATCCTCCTCTCATGCTGGCTAGTGGCTGTCTTGAATATAACTTTTATCTGCCTTCTTTTTATAGGCAATATATAAATGTCATTATAAGAACTTCAATATCTAGAAGTTATAGGCATTCTCTGGCGTGGGCCAGATACTGGTCTTCACGCAAGACTCGACTCCAGTCATACTGGCTGGGGTCGCTAGGCTTTATAAAATATAATAATGTACCATTATTAGGTACAATATATAAAAAGCTTTATATGCTTTTAAAACATTCTCCAGTTCCTGGAGCAGATTCTCCGGGGATATTCTACCCTATGAAGCTCGGTGGTATGGCTCGTGTTCTTCTCTTACCTTCTCCTATTTGTACTGACAAGTTATATCGGCAGGTAAAAAAACATTAATATAATAAATAAAGGGCTTGCCCAAATGGGCGACTAGGCCCACCTCAGTTTGTGGACTTATCTGGTGCTTTGCTGATATAAATATCAGGTATTCACCCCTTGATCTCGGTACTTATGTACTAGAATAGGAGGAAACTAATTTTTATTTCCTTAGCACCTCAGCTTTTCCGTTCTCTCGCGACGGCCTGCGGGCGCTATTTAATTAGTATTCCCAAAAGATACCCCAAAGGTTAGTTGTGCAACCATACCTTCAGTGCCCTTCAGTGCTGCTCTATTTAAGTCACTTATTTTCACTTACTAACAGTCTGAGGCACATAAAGAACAAGGGGTGCTTTTATTTTTCAAAACATAATTATTATTACCATGAATACATGGCAGGACAGGGCGGAAAGCCCATCTGCATTAGCAGATGATAAAAAATTGCTTATTTCTTATATTATTTGT
>NW_003315440.1:0-17179 GCF_000151505.1 Trichophyton verrucosum HKI 0517
AGCGGAAAGAAGACAGATAGGATGGATCTCTTATAAGGAGTCACCACCAGCGTCAATGGAACGACGGAGAACAGCGAAGAACGAAAAGAAGAAGAAGAAGAAGAAGAAGAAGAAGAAGAAGGAGAAGAAGAAGACGCAGACGACGACGACAAAGTAGAAAGAGGCTACGGTGGCAAGGAAAAGGCCAGCACATCCTCCTGTCGACCGGCTCTCATCTCCGCGTCCAGACAAGAGCTACGCTGCAAGGCCAGAGACCGCTTTATCTCCGCCTGGGGGGAGGGGAGGGATGGGAAAACGCCACCAAGCTGTCACCCCAGCTTTTCGTTTTCCATGCCACGGCAATAGCCACAGCGACGGTGACCACGGCAGCAGCAAGATTGCTGGCTAGCTCGCCATCAAACCACGACTGCACCCGGAACAAGCAAGCCGTTCAGCCTCACGATGCTCAGGCAGCCTATCCTTTTCTCTCTTTGCCCTGTTTTTTAGCCCTGAATTTGCTGGTTGCTGTTTTGCCCACTGTCGCTGCTCATGCACTGCTACAACTTCAGATGGCTAACCCGCGTCCTATATACAGCCAAAAGCATGGAGATGACTCCCAGGACCAGATAGGGTCGATGGGTTCAACGCCTACCGGGATCGCAACGCCGCAGCCCGATCCATCCGACAAGCGCGTCCCCGGGATCATGCCGAGTTTCTTTGCACAGGTTGGTGCTGGTTCTGATTCTACTTCAAACCCTACCACTACCACCACCAGTATACGACCTTCTTCCTCCTCCTCTCCTCCTCCTCCTCCTTCTCATTCCATGTCTTCTTCCTCTTGTTCTACCCATCATACCCCAGGGAAGCATAGTAGTGATGATGGTGTGGTTGCTGTTGGGGATCCTTGCCAGCAGACCGGAGAGACACAACAGCAGGAAATACTCTCGGATGCTCTGAAACCGCCTACTTCAACATCACATTCCCCTCCACTCACTGAGTCGACCAATCTATTGGACCGTGGTTGTCAGAAATCAGCACCTGTCAGCACACATTCTCGTCCTGCCACCGCCCAGAGTCTCGAGGTGATATCGGACAAGGACTACTTCCTTGCCCCTTCAAAGCATACAAGTAGCGGTGGCGGTGGCCGCGCTGATGCTGATGCTGGTGCTGTCGCTGTCAATCCTTTACCGACTCCTCCCCGTTCCTCGTTCTGTTCCATCGCCCATAGGGATACTGAAGAGGCCGAGAATGGTGCTCCAGAAGTTGATACAGGAGTGAGCTCGGTTTACCGCGCCCTGAAGAACCTTATATTCTCCAAGTCCTCACAAAAACAAAAGCCCAAACGACATACTTCCTTTCCTGTCTCCAGTGTCTCCCCAGATGCCGTTATGGCTTGCCACTTTTCCAAACCTTCCCGTCCTTCATCACAGTCACTATCAAAACCCGACTCCCTCTCATCTTCCTCCAAATCCTCCTCCCAAAATCCCAATAACCACCTTCATCATCCCCACTCAATCTCCAGCTCTCGCGAGGATCTGGAAAAGCTGACAGACAGCGTGGCCGCGGGCCCGCGGACAAAGAACACCCCTCCTCTTACCCCCCGTGCAATGTCCAATGAAACCGATGCCGCAGAGAAGAGAGACCCTCCTAGGTCGATAATAGAGCATTCTCCCCCCCACCAGGGTAACAATACCCCAGACAGCAGCTCTCAGGGCGGAAGACACTCGACCGCCTCTTCGTCGAATGCGCGGAAAAGCAAATCAAACAAGCCTTCGGCCTCCTCTAGATCCAGTGGAGCCTCAGAGGAATCAGGCGTACCGGTAACTGCCTCTCTGAAGGGAAAACTAACCGTCAAAATAGTTGAAGGACGCGGCCTTCGTCCTAGCGTTGATCCGTATGTCGTTTGCGTTTTTGAATGGAATGAGTACATCTCCAAGGGTGCAAAGCCAGATGAGAAGGGTGGCCAGACTGCTAGTACGGCCGGTCATGGGGCTGGTTCTAGAAACAGACTCGAAGCGCTGGGATCGGTGCCAATTCAGCGGTCGAACAGTGATTCCGGACGTCCAATGGCCATACCAATGAAGAGTCGACAGAGTAGCCACAACAGCATGATGGATGGGGGGCATAGTAACGGGCCTATTGAAGTGACTGATCCACAGTGGAATCACGATGCCGTCTTGTGCGTTGCGCGTGCATTCCTTTCCTTTATTGCTGTCTCCTTTTCTTTACTGATCGATATATAGTGACGTACTTGGCCATCAGTCGGAACTTGACGTGTCTGTTTATGACCGTTCGAACCATGAGGCCTTCCTCGGTCATTTGAAACTATCACTCCACCTAAAGGACGACCACACCACATTGTCGGGATGGTATCCTCTCCAACCACTAGCCCATGGTCAGGGTCCAGTGTCGGGAGAGATATACCTTCAAATGAGCTTCCAGAAGACCGACAAAAAGCAGTTCGGTCCGAACGACTTCCAGATTCTCAAGCTTATCGGCAAGGGTACTTTTGGTCAGGTGTACCAGGTGAGAAAGAAAGACACTCAACGGATTTACGCTATGAAAGTATTGTCGAAGAAAGTCATAATTCAGAAAAAGGAAATTGCCCATACTCTTGGGGAGAGAAACATCCTTGTCCGCACCGCCATGACGGATTCTCCATTCATCGTTGGTCTAAAGTTTTCCTTCCAGACTCCTACGGATTTGTACCTTGTCACAGACTACATGTCGGGCGGTGAGCTGTTCTGGCATCTCCAGAAGGAAGGGCGATTCCTTGAAGCCCGCGCGAAGTTCTACATTGCCGAATTAATCCTCGCCCTACAGCATCTTCACGACCACGACATTGTGTACCGCGACCTGAAGCCTGAGAACATTCTTCTTGATGCCAACGGGCATATAGCTCTATGCGATTTCGGCTTGTCCAAGGCCAATCTCACCAAGGATGACACCACCAATACCTTCTGTGGTACAACCGAGTATCTCGCTCCTGAAGTCTTACTTAACGAGACCGGGTACACTAAAATGGTTGATTTCTGGTCCTTGGGTGTCCTTGTGTTTGAAATGTGCTGCGGTTGGAGTCCCTTCTACGCCGAGGATACCCAGCAAATGTACAAGAACATCGCGTTCGGCAAGGTTCGGTTCCCTCGCGACGCCCTCAGCGCTGAAGGTCGAAACTTCGTCAAGGGTCTGTTGAACCGCAACCCTGAACACCGGCTTGGCTACCGGGATGACGCTAAGGAGCTCATGGCACACCCATTCTTCCACGACATCGACTGGGTCGTTCTAGCCAACAAGGGCGTTATCCCTCCCTTCAAACCAACACTTACATCTGTCATGGATACTTCGTACTTTGACCCCGAATTTACCACTGCACTGGAACAATCTGCTTCCCTGAACGCAAGAGCCGCTGCGTTGGCGAATGGGCTGAATCCCGCCGGTACACCGCTGTCCCCCGGCATGCAAGCTAACTTTAAAGGTTTCACTTTTGTCAACGAGAGTTCGATGGAGCATCATATGAACCAGGGTGAGAATTACTCTAGTAATACGGCCGACGACTACATGGAGGAAGACTTCCCTGAGCAATGGGCGCAACCTCATAAAATCAGTGGTGGCACTGGCAAGGCTGGCACAGGCCATAGTGCTGGCCCCGACCATAGCCATCGCATGAGCGGAGTTGAGCGCACAAGCACTGCATCAAACGGTGATGCTGATGCAGGTATCTTCCATGACGACTATCACTTTGAGATGTGAAGCGTCGGGGGAGCAAGTGAATAGCACAACTGCTAACCTGACCTAAACATCGCCGGGAGAAGTTACTTTCTTCCTGTCTCTTTGATGCGTTTGTGCCTGTGCCTTTTTCCTTACAACATTCATGCCCTTTTTCCTCGTTTTTTGTGATATTTTCCCTTCCCTGATCATGAAGTATATGACTTGATGCCACTTGCACATACTAACCAACCTACTTATGCTTGTGCCTTTTTGTATGGCCCCTTGTCCCTCTTCCCATTTTCCCCATCTATGCGCCTCAAGATATGAATCTCAGGCTATCTGATGAGGACCTTATCTGCCTCTCGCCTTTTGTTCTCTCTGCTTCCCTTTCCCGCGAGTATTCCCAATTTACATTTAGTGGGCCTTTCCCCTTCAACTCTGCGTTCTAGCCTCCCCCCTTTGCTTGCCCCCGTCATTATCCCTTCCATATGTTGAGCACAATGCATGCTTCATATTGCTTTATTCCGCCCGGTCTACCGGTCACGCATACAAGGCAAAGAGGAATAATCCATTCCAACCACAAAAAAGAAAAACACCCAAAACCAAAAAAAAGAATTAAAAGCAAAAGAAAGAAGGGCAAGGAGGGGACCTTTTTTTTCATCACCGTCGATTTATTTACTTGTCCTCCGTACTGTTTCTGTCTGTCTGAGTCAGTTTACATTTCTTATTTACGAAGCCATACTGCTTCCAGGTCCAGTTTCATAAATACCAGATCCAAACTCTTCTATCTCCTTTTCCTTCATGGTCACTTCTCTCCTCATCCAAAAAAAGAAACGGAAAAAAAGAAAAAGAAACTCATTCTTCAACAAGCGAACAAACAAACAAAGCGTGGCATAAATCGTCTAGCGGGCATTTTTATCCTTTCATCTATTTGCATGTAGCCAAGGGGTCAGTCTGTCGGTTTGTTGGCTGGTTGGTTGGGCGCTGGATGGTGGAGGCTGATATTACCATCCAATATTTTTTATTATTGATTCCTTAGTGCTCCTACTTACATCTCTCTCCCGTTTACCCCTTAATATTCCATATAAATTTCATGCAGCTTTCTTGCATCCACCAGCTCTATTTTTATCATATGCACAAATATACTCCTCTCCTGTGCCTCATAAGCCCTCCCACCCCCCTACGCGATGTAACCGATCGAACTAATTATTGGCTGTTTTTATGTCTCTCCTCGCCGTAGCTTTGGCCTGACGTCTCTTTTCAGGGGCTGCTTAGTCATCACTAGCGCGCGGTTCCTGCGCTAGCGCGTCCCAATCCAGCCAACCAGAGGCGCCCGAAGCGACGCCTCCCATTTTGCTTTTTCTTCCCTCGTCTTCAAACCAATTTCAACCCAAGGACTTCTCCATATTAAGAAGAATAATACCATGGGCAAGGGACGAAAGAAACGAGAAAGAAACAGGAAGAACAAACCAAGACGGGCGTTTTTTTGGGGGAGAAGTTTCTTACGGAGTACCGCCAATGCAGGTGCAGCAGCGGCCGCACGCCCGGCGCCTGCATGTTTACGAGGTTTATGCTAGTGCTGGGCCCCGAGTGGAGATGAAGAACAAGGGTGGGAGGGGAGGCACCTGGTTGACAGCTGTAAGGGGGCCTATCGCCGTGCTGCATTCCGCTGTCGTGTTTCACCTTGAGTGGTACCTGGACTCCTTTTCTTCGAGTCGATATATGGAACGGATATAGGACAGACGGGCTAACGCTATGGACGTCAGAAGGTGTCAACTTCGGTCAAGGCTCCGATGAGGCGCCCTTTGCAAGCTGAACCAGCTCGTACCACGGGCACTGCCTCTGCAATATGCAAAGCACAGAAGCACAGCACAGCACAGCGCCGGGCCAGACTGGCTTGTCTCTCGTTTACTTTGAAAGTATATCTTACGAAGGTTGTTGCTGCGAGGAAAGAGAAACAAGCAAAGCACACAGACGCATGG
Source organism: Trichophyton verrucosum HKI 0517 (assembly GCF_000151505.1). NCBI lineage: Eukaryota > Fungi > Ascomycota > Eurotiomycetes > Onygenales > Arthrodermataceae > Trichophyton > Trichophyton verrucosum. Next base: position 5,670 of record NW_003315440.1, read on the forward strand.
AATAACGGAGAGCCGATATTACTCCGTACTTTATAGACATGGTTGCACCCAGATACATACTTTTCGACTCACGACGAGTACAACTTCGATTGCTTCGAGGTAGAAATACGCTCAGGGATACGACTATCATCCCTGGGCCTGTGTTGATCGCCAAGCACTCGTTCGCATGGATTGGTGGTGCAGGTCTTACCACACTAACTCACTAACTCGCGGCGCTATTCGCCCAAGCAGCTCGGGTATTGCTCTTTTAAGGGCCCCTAGTGACTTTGTACGGGGAATGTAGATCAGGAGAGGAGAGGAGGAGGAGAGGAGAAGAGCCTGGTTTTGCGCGGGTGGTAGGAAAGCCAGCAAACCTCAGGATATACCACTATTATTTCGTCCCTCCCCCAAAACAAACATCCTCCTCCCCCCATACAATTCGTCCTCAAAGGCGCAAGCCAGCGCAAAAACAAACCATACTCAACCCGCACTTGCAGTGTTAAAGAGCCCTACACGCGGTGACACCCATACAAAGTACGGAGTACCTCTCTTGTCTTTCTTCTCCAGTCTTTTTCCCTCGCTTTTTCGACTACTCTGGAGAAAAGAATGTTACGCTGTTATCTGCTACAACAATGAGTATCGTCGCTACAGCTTCACCTGGATCACAGCGAATGTCTTCGAACACAGCCTCATACCAGTTTACCCCTCCGCATAATCCCTCAGTGCTGCCCCAGTCTCCTCGTTCTCCGGTTAGGAGCCCAACATTTCCACTTCTCTACTCGAATCATGCTGCCAGTTCCAGTGTCCCGAGCCTCTACTCTCCTGCTACCGTCAGATATTCATTTTACCCGCCGACCAAGCATGGCAGGACCTCACCGCAAGATCAGCAGCCGATGCAGGTATTTACAAATCGACTCCCGGACGAGGCGTATGAGTGCATCCTATCCCATCTCTGGTCATTACATATCAGCTCTTGTACCGAAGGTTGCTTGACTTGTTACATGCGAGATCTGTATTCCCTAAGTCTGACAGATAGAGCGTGGGAAAAGGCAGTCAGAGGTAAATTGTAAGCTTTTGTTTCTTCTTTCCCCCTCTTCTTCCTTTCACATAGCCCGTACTCGACGATTACTTCCCTTGTTGCAAGTAATAATAGCAGCCAACGGGTATAGATATAACAAAATCCATCTTCATGGTAGCGACTCACCGGGCCCGCTGAAGAAATACAAATGGAAACGTGGCAGCCGATTGAAGCTTCTCAGACGCACATTGAGAGAAAGAAAGGCCCTGGCCAACATGGTCTTTGAACTCAGAGTACCAGAGCTTGATGCTCCACTGATAACAGGCAAACAACATCTTGTCCTCCAAGAGTATCGCGACCTGGTTGCCTCTGTTGTCATGGTCTGTCCCAATCTCGAGCGCCTCCTTGGTCTCTCGATACCATATAATCATGAGTTTGACCGTCTTACTCATGCGTTATCCACAAGGAAAAAGCTCAAGGAACATGCTTGGATTATTGGCCCAAATGCAGAGGTGACTGAACGATCACAGAATAAGGCCACTGAAGTACTGGACCAAGCCCAGGTATACCAATTTCTCAGTCATCACACCTCGTGGTCGAAACTCGAGTCAATGGTATTGCATTCCATGGACTCAAAGGGCATACTGGAACACGGTGTGTTTATACGGATGTTCAACTTCCTGCCTGCTTTACAGAATCTATCCGTTTCAGGATTTGAAGCAGACAATTTCACTGATAGAACATTACTCTTTCTACCTGCCTTGGCGTCTCTTCGACTGGAGGGACTCCAGGGAGTCACAGAGAATGGACTAGCGCGATATGTGGGCAGACCAGAGGCAAGGGGGCTAAAGTCTCTCGCCCTGATAGAGCAGAACATATCTTCCCTTTTGATCTTGTCCAAGATCCTCGCTTCCCTTGGTTGTCTGGAGCGATTCACTATAGTTCAGTCATCGGTTGTCCCATCTTTACCGGAAGGGGGAATGGTGTTCCAACCGCTCCTTGCTTCGGCAACCCTGAAACACCTACACTGGGATGTTGCCTGTCCAAATGGCGCCGATGCACTAAACCAGATCGATACAGTTCCATTCTCGAAGGTCCTGAACACAGCCAACACCCCCAATTCGCATCTGGCGCAGAGTATCTTACACGTTGGTTTCCCTTCCCTTGAGCGCCTTCGAGCGCCACTTGATATAGATCCATTGGGAGCACTCCAGAATGTTTGTCGGCCATCCAAAAACGGATTGATCATGGTCCCTGCGGATCGCCACAACCTTCCCCGGAGTTCTCACGGATCACTTCCCAAACGGCCCCTTGCAATGCCAGCGGGGAATAACCTGTCCTCAGCGCGAATACGATCTCAGGCACTTATCGACATGGCTGCAAAGGAAAATGATGAAGGCGTGAAAGTCATCATCACAGATCACTCAGAAGACTTCCTAACCCCCAATGTCGTTATCCAACCTGGATACGTGAGCTCTGAAGCAATTTTAGCTCTCAATGATGGTAAAGCACAGACGCCTGCTCTCAAGATCCTTGAGTTTTTGATACCCGCCTGCATGGGCAGGGTGGGCATATCAAACAAAAGCAATACGACTGCTCTAACCCCAAGATTTACTCTGCAGCCTGATATACCAAACTCAGATGCAGATGGTGGTCTAATAAGCCACAAACACCTCTTTGCAGCAAACCAAACCTCTCTCTTCGCTAGCTGCTCTTCCTCTTCAACTCATCCTGCCATACCCGCCGTATCACAACATTCGAAAAGAACCAATACAAACTCTAGCTTCAGTGACGAGATATCCTCTCCATCCACCGCTACCACCACAACCTCCTCATCCTCTCGTTTCTCTGTCTGGGGTGGCTCAAATGCACGAAGTAACCACAGCAACTCCAAATCCACCAGCTCCAACCCTCCCATGCCACCAAAAACTCCAACATCACCCACCAAAGGTACCTCATGGCCAACTACCGGTGGCAATGGAGATCAACCGTTCTGGGCCAGGGACACGTGTAACGGATCATGGAACCAAGGCCATAAATATGGGAAGGAGTGGTGGAGTCACGCTGAACGAGAACGCAATATCGGAGGTATCAAAAAACCCAATACCTCAGCCGCATTGCTCGGCGTCAGTGATATCTTCCGTTGATTTTTTTATCTCTTAGTTACTTTTTCTCCTTTTTCCCAATTTCCCTTTTCTTCGTATACACATGCTGTATACCTATTTTCCCACTCGGTTCTGGCCAGCTGGAGTTTTGGGATTGGTTATAAACTTTGTTTTCTTCTCTTACTATTTATTGTCTATTTTTACGACGAGCACCTTTTTTACCTTCGTACCTTCTTTTACCTTTTTGCCCCCGGATTTACCCACCGCTTACCAAAACGGGACGATAATGTATATCTAATATGTACAACCAAGTGTGATCATGGATTGGGGATATGTGTATGATTGAAGTGTATATACTTTAGTGTTTAGTTATTTAATATGCACATGACATGCATAGAGTCATTTTCTATCCACTCGGGCAAATCCTTCAAGTATGATAAATCTTAAGAAATATCGTAGATCAATAGGCACAATGAAAACGTTAAATTGTTTATCTAGAACGAAGGCTGATTATTTCAAGCAGGGAAAAAGAACAGCAAGAGAGACTGTCTCCTCGAATATAAGCTTGCCAGCCATGTTTAGACATATATGCCAACATTGGTATCCTTCTTCTTTGCCATTACCTCCGAAATGGCGTCGACGTAATGTTCGTGGCTCACTTTATTGACCCCCTTTCTTAGAGCAATCATACCAGCCTCTACACACACGGCCTTAAGCTGAGCACCACCGAACTCGTCAGTGCTTCTAGCAAGTTCAGGCCAGTTAACTTTATCGTCGACCGTCATCTTACGGGAATGGATTCTGAGAATCTGAGCCCGAGCCTCCTCGTTTGGTAGAGGGAACTCGATCTTTCGATCCAAACGGCCGGATCGTAGAAGGGCAGGGTCAAGGACATCGATACGGTTAGTAGCCGCAAGGACCTTGACCCGATCATCAGAGGCGAAACCATCGAGCTGATTAAGCAGTTCCAACATGGTTCGCTGAACTTCTCTGTCTCCTGATTTCTCGGAGTCGAAACGCTTGGTGCCGATGGCATCGAGTTCATCGATGAAAATGATGGCCGGGGCCTTCTCTTTGGCCAGGGCGAAACAATCACGTACCAACTTGGCACCATCACCAATGAACATTTGCACTAACTGGGGACCGGCAAGTTTGAGGAAAGTTGCCTCTGTTTGAGCGGCGCATGCTCGGGCAAGGAGAGTCTTACCAGTTCCGGGTGGACCGTACATGAGAGCACCTATGAATGACGTTAGAAGTTATTCAACCTCATATACGATCCAAAATTAACTGAGGTATTGAATAGCATACCTTTGGGAGCCTTGATGCCAATCTTCTTAAATCTGTCCGCCTCCTTCATGGGCCATACTATAGCTTCAAGTAGTTCTTCAATCTGCTTGTTCAGGCCACCAACATCGGAGTACTGTTCGGTAGGCTTCTCGTCTACCTCCATTGCCTTTACACGGCTGTCATACTCGGCAGGAAGGGTATCCAGAACAAGGTAAGAGTCTTTGTTCACACCAATCAAATCACCGGGTTTCAGTTGTTCGTGGTCAACGAGTCCGATGAGTGGGAGGAGAATGGTTTGTCGTGTGGAGGTTTTGATAACAGCGGACTTGCCGACTCGGGTGGCATCGAGGTCAATATTTGCCCCCTCTTCTGCTGCCTCCTCTTCCACGTCAAGATCCAGTAACTCTACAACATTGCCAACTAGGTAGGGAAGTTGTCTACGCAAAAATAGAGTTAGTTCGAATATTCATTTCAAGGCTGCTGAGGAACAACATGGACACCTACCGGTTATTCTCAATCTTGTCAAAGTTCTCCTTTATCTTCTCCTTCATCGTATTCTGCTCATGCGTCAACCGCTGGAATTCACTCTTCATGATCCGCATGTCGTTTTCGATAAGTTTCCTTCGGTTGATGATATCCCTAGTGCTTGACCGTAGGATTTCCTCATCTATGAGATCCTCTTCCTCTTTCTTTTCTGCCTCCTTCATCTCCGCGTCTCCGTCCTTGTCTGCCCCCTTCTTGTCACCCTCTTTCCGGTCATCCTTTTGGTTCTTGTCCTCGCGCTCAAGGTCATCAAGATCCTCTAAGGTAGACATGGCGGCTAAATGCGAGGATAATCCGTGGAAGAATAGGTTCGGTTCGGTGGAATGTCAGAAATATTCCAGGTCTGTGCCTTATAGTGCAGATCCAGGTACGCAGGTTGCGGGACAGAGGCGCAAGTGTAGGCTGTTGAGGTTGTTGTTGCTGGTTGAAGCTCAAGAGAGCCAAAGCAGCTTCATCCAAGCTGATGCATCACGTAAGCTGTCTGTTTGCCTGCCAGGTCACGTGGCAACTTTTCTTCCGGCCCTCCCACGATTTCAACAAGGCTTCTCTATACAAAGCACCGTCTAATTTATTGTCAACAATAATGAGAAAATAGAAGCTCGAGTCATAGTGCATTGATATCTAATTCTAAACCTCATACATCCTCCTTAAATTTTTGGCAGCAAAGTGCAACTATTTTCTTCCATAGATGGAGACTTCCTCCCATCATTAGATCTGGGCCAGCACTTGGTCTCTTCCGTTATTAAGAAGGCGGTATCGGGATATGAAATCATCGTGGTTGACTATCAAAGTGGAATGTTAACATGTATCCTATTTCTACTCAAGATACCCTTAGGTGTTTCTGGAGTACTCACTATAACCACCACACATCCGCCTCTTCCCGGTGAAGGCAGAGCGGCCGTGGAGAATTCTCCAGTTATCGAATACTGGATGATGGAATGCAGTTAGCTTACCCTCTTTTTCAATCATTTTCATCCTAGGAAGGAGACACTTACTGAGGGGTGTCCCTGGTTCAAGTTTGAGCCAGATCTCCATATCAGACCGCTTGAGGATTGCATTCCATTTCTTTGCAGCTTGGTACCAACGATGGATGGTTTCTAGCGAGTTCCCTTTTCCCGGTGCACGGTCATCGTTGTTCCACCGAATCTGGTACAACTCAGATGAATCACTCATGTGATTCAATACCGAGAACGAAGTGGCTGGCTGAATACAGACATCTTTGTTTCCACTGGAATGCGAGCTGATTTTGATATCGCTAAGCGTCTGGTAGGCCACAGGATCTTCTTCAAGCAGAGTACGAGCGGCTTTGAACCCGTCAACCAGCAGCGTCTCCCCGCCCTTTCCGTCAGTGTGAGATAGGATGTGGAAGAGTTGAAGTCCGGCAGGGTCAGTAAAGTACGTTGTGTCCGTGTGCGCATTGAGATGTTGTGATGTGTAGGCTGTATCTTTCATTGAAAGATCAGACGTAAAATCCCAGAAGCCTCCTACTCTGTTTTAGCAAATCATAGTGACACACGGTCCAGGGCTTCATCTCACCGTAATGGGTAGGTCTGATGAAAGCCAGCCTCTCTAATAACCGCTCAGTTGCTCCAGGAGTAGCCGGGCTTCCTTTCACAAAACTAAAGCCGAATCGATACTGATAGGGATGAAACGTAAGCATGTGCCATACTGAACATGACGTTTAGACCTAAGAACCTACTATATTGCTTGTCCATCTTCGTATGCCCTCGTCCGATGACATCACTTCCTCATACTCGACAGAGGGGAGTGATTTTGATGTGCTTTCGACATACTCAAGATCATTCCTAGGAATATGATTAGATCAGAAGCCAAAGCAAGACACCGAGATTACACACCTTATGAAGGGCCTCTCCGCGGGAGCTGCACTTGAAGATGTATGGTTTTTTAGCCATTCATAGGTATAAGTACTTTTATGCCCGTCTCCTGCCCCTTTTCCGATGTCAGAAGTATACAGAGATGTAAATTCTATGCGAGGTCATACACACATTCTATTTCGAGACCGTTCTCCAGAGGTTTTATAGTTGACGGTTTACCATCATCTGGTAACTGTCCCACTTGTCAGCCTTCGGCTGGCCCAGGGGGTATAGAATAGGTATTCTCGACCTACAGAAAATGTATCCAGGAGGCGTTGTCTGGTTTCCGGGTGGACGCATTCGTGGCATTGGCAGTTATCCCTTAACCAGAGGTTCGACCTATACCTGTCAGTTTACCTCCTATACTGAAGGTAAGGATGTACAACTACCATTTGTGTCCTTCAACTCCGGGGACAGGGAGAGATACAGAAGGCACAGTTGAAGAGGTATCGGCCTGTTTTAGTCGAGACGATACGCTAGCTCGCACTGGCAACGAAAAGCATCTTGCTTCTCTAGGGTATATATGCAAAGCTGGTTTACTAACTGCTTGCTATATATTGGGGCATAATGCCGCTGTTAACACTGATTCCGCAGTGTCCTGCAAGTTTATGCTGTGGTGGTGTAGACCAACCTGTGCAGTTGTGGGCAAGCGGGCGCATGTCCCCGGCCTAGACAAATATGTAAACGCTGGGTTAACTAGTTATTATATTTGGCATGTCAATATTGACGATTGAACTTACCGCGCGATGCCCGTAGCTCGAATACACCGGAAGATATTCATGATTGCCATGCTGTACAAGTTCGACGACGTAGGGACATGAAAAGAAACGGGTTCAACCGTTAGATTTAACTAGAGAGCGGGGTTCCTCTATGGCCCAGATGAGGCTCGGATAATTCGTTAACTAGTTAGTTGGCTATTTATTTTACTTGGCCTGTTCTAACACGGAACGACGACTCTCAGGGGCCTCATGTAGAGAGGGTTGTCTATCAATCTATCAAATATCTAACAACCGAAGAATGCCACATTCAATACACTCCTCCTAGCGTTGATCCTCGGTATCTGCCTGTGATGCACGTCACCTTTACATGTGCTCTACAGGGTCTTTCGTTTCAAAAGTCGAAATAACATGACATCAATGTAGTGCCTTGCATTCTTTGGCGGCTATTAAGTTTCGGAGTTTTTAATCTCGTCCAGGTCGCGATGAGAAATAGTCACTAAACACAAGCAAGAAATCCGCAAACACCCCAGCCCGGTACAATAGAATCACATCTGCTGGCTGATAACATCTGGCTGAATGGACATAACACCCATGGTTCCGTGGGTGATTAAGCCTCTTTGATCCCGTGGCGCTATGGTTCAGTGTCTGTGAGAGTATCTACAGCTTGCTCTTAGTCCCGACAACTCTCACGAGAGCACGGCCGTTGCTCAAGACAACCTTCCCTTGACCATTTTTAGTGGTGAAGATGATTTCCTCAAACCCATCCTCTATTTTACCTGTCCTCCACATCTCCGTAGTAAGCTTATCGCCAGGTCGAACTGGAGAAGCGAATCGAGCCTGGAACTCTTTCATGTTCTTGGGATCACTGCCACCTAATTTAGCAAGTACGGCATGGGCTACCATATTCCAACTGAAGAGGCCGTGAATTATAACACCACCAAAACCCATCTTCTTCCCTGGTGCAGGATCTGCGTGAAGTGGGTTGTAGTCGCCGTTGAGTCTGAAAGTATCTAATGTTAGAAGCAGAACCAACAGGAGGGGAGTAGAGATACTTACCTATAGAGCATGGCGGTGTTTTCAGTGGTTTGATACTCGTGGACTGCATCGGGGTTCTTGCCCTGGGGTGGGGAGAAGTTCACACTCGCAGGGCCTAGTGTTTGTTGTTAGCATAAAGACGATGTTCCCGGTAATTGTGTAAGGTAAAGCTCACCCTTTGGACCGCCCCAATTGCCCTGGCCGATATAGAATGCACTTCCAATCATCCTTGTGTATAACTCTCCGGTTTCCTTATCAACGATTAAGTACTCCACTTCCACAACAGTGCCGACTTTTCCCTTATCGTACACGCCAATGACCCTGGATTGTAGCTCAAACTTGCGGCCCTCGCTAGTGACAGGAAGGGGTTTGTAGAAGATCATTCTCCTCTGGCCATCGACAGTACGTTTAGGATCAAGAGGAGGTACACCTGGAATGGCTCTGCTGGCTTTGCTTGAATAGAAATCAATAACCTCCTGAGAGGTATGTTTAAACGCTAGACCAGCCGTTAGAATATATTGGTCGAAAGGCATAAGAGGTATATTAATCGAAGAATGGGTAACACACGTAAAATGACAGGATATGTTGGGAAAGCTGCAAAGTTTGGGTGTAATTCCTGGAGTAACCAGTCAGCTGTCTATACTTATATTGAAAGTGTCATTATACATACATAAAGAAAATGGAGTTCATCCGCAGTGCATCCAATGCTGTTTGCAAAGAGGAGGATGTCTCTCTTCATCCAACTCACATCCTCGCTGGGGAATTGATGGCCGGCTCCTGGTCCGCTCATACTTGCGATTAAGTTTTCTTGTAGTAGGGTATTTAGTGATCCCCTCTCAGGATGTAAGGTATAGTGGTCAAAAGTAGCCTCGATATATATAAGTAAAATGTAGATACTGGAGGCCTATGATGAGTGTACGACGGTTTTAGTATGCCTGGCTTCTTCGGCTCCTTTGCTTGAGTTGAAGTTCCTCTGGACCGAGGCTTCTCTGCGCGGAATAACCGGTTTAGTCAGCAGAGCTACCCGCGTAAACTTAATAGGGGCTCTACCTAGACGAACGGTTATGAAGAAAAAATTGCATGCCATTAAACTAAACAAACCGGTTAGACTAAGCATCTACTCGAGGGTATCAATTGCAAATCGAGGAGCTTTATAAAATCGCCGTTTATATCATCATCTCTCCTTTTCTAGACCATTCACTTCATAACATGCCATATTCTTTTCCAACGCCATTGCCATCTTGCTAGTTGGCACTTTTCCTCGAGCCATACGTCTTGTAGCGAATGAAAGCGGGAAAGGAGCCCAATGCAGATCCAAATCGATTTTAGCATATAAAATAGCGAAAAATTAATGCAAGCATCGCGCAAAATTCTTTTTATTATTCCCCCTTTAGCACATTCTGTACTGGCAGAGGCCCTGGGAGTTACGAGTCTCATCCTGGGCATCAAACTCAAACCCTATGGTAATGTCGAGATCACGCTTATTCTTCTGGTTTGGCCTGTTTTCCAAGAATCCAGTGACTGATTCCTGGGCGCGGATGGTGAGTACGTCGCGGAGGTAGAAAACTGTCTGCTTCCAGTGGGTATACTTGGCATGTGGGCCAGTTGAGAAGTGAACGGGCTTGTGGCAGGCGGTGAAGTCAATATCGAACCAGGCGATCAGGGCATGAATATAATCGTCGCGTCTTGCAGTAAGGGTGAAAGGAACCTTGAAGGATAGATCCGCAGTGGTGACGGTGTAAAGGTCGAGAGTGACTATAGCACAGGGGTCGCTGACAAGGGCTTTAAGTTCAACGGTATCGACGAGTGGCTCGGTAAGAGCAACATCCTTCATGGCAGAATAGTCAAAGCCATAGACGTTGTCCCAGACTAACGAATGGGGTTAATATTGTGAAATAAGAAGGGGGGGGAGGAGGGAGGAGGGGGAAAACCATACATCCGATCTTCTCCTCCTTGTAGTCGCCATCCTCAATAGCTCCAAGGTAGATGGTGGCCTTGTCGGGGAAGATTAAGCCATTGGGATTGAGGTAATTGTCCCTGGCGTAAAGGACGGTGTCCAACATGGACTCGTAGAGAAGGAAATAACCCATCCACTCGGAAATAATGATATCAACCTTGGGGAAAGGAAGCTCTACCTCCTCCATCTTGCCCTGGAGAAGGGTTATCTTGTCAGACATTCCATTTGCCTCGACGATCTCGCGGGCCTTCCCAATGATGGAAGACATGTCGACACCGATAACATGTTTTGCGCCAGCCTTAACGGCAAACCTATTTACGCATTCTCATCAGTAATGAATTCGGTTAAAGAATGCAAACGGCGGGACATACATGCTGAGGATACCAGTGCCACAACCGACGTCCAAAACCACCTTATCCTTGAAAAGATGTTTGCTGTTGTAAATAGCATCGCGGTATGAGCGAGTTCTCACTTCATCTTTCTATAACAGCCACACATTAGTACGTATTCATCCCATACATTCTTATTCCCGTCCTAACTCACAAGCATCTCTTCATGGATTCCTGCAACACATCATTTCTGTTAGCCCAGGATCGACCAATTCCTCACTTTGTGCTAACTATTGGTGGGGTATTTATTACCATAATGATCATAACTATGGAATAGTCAGCGATAATCCTGGATATGAAATAAAAAGGAGACATACCTCGTGAAGTAGCGGACTTCAGCATGGTCCATTCCAACCATTCTATCGGCGCTGGAGGCAGAGAAGCCAGCATTATCTCCTGAAGTATCCATGGCTGATATCAAGGAGGGCAACAAATCTAGCAAACAAACGATATGCAAAAACGACCACAACGAGTTTCCTTGCAACAGAAAACGACTTCGAATATGATCTCAACTGTAACGAGAGGATAAAAAACAGAGACAAATTCCACAAGCTGAAAAATTTGGACTTTTCCTTTCTCCTCCTCAAGGCTTTTTTCTTTCTCC
>NW_003315440.1:17195-84645 GCF_000151505.1 Trichophyton verrucosum HKI 0517
GGGACGGGAGATTTTCAAAGTTTGCACTGTTTGCACTTCATAGAAGCTTTTGTCACGTGGTACACCTTAAGCATAACCATGATGACTAATATCCTTATCGATAAGCACTGGAGGATGATACTTCCTTCGCAAGGGCGACCTCGAGGCTGTAGCAACGCACCCTGTCAAGACATGGAAAACGCGCTTGCTATTCCCCAGGCTGTCTCTATGTCGTCGACATCTCATATCCTTGCCATCGGCAATCCTGACGATGTAGATCCGTCTCATGAACAAGTTACGGCAGTTGTCGCCATGCTACTGGATTCAGACATATGCTGTTGCATTGTTCACGATTATGCTCTTATTTACTATGGGGCCCGCCCGAACGCGCGTGTACTGTACAATTCTATATTTGTAGAAACTACAGGCGCGGGCTCCGGGCACTAATTTGGTTCTACTACATATAGGACCGAGTGCTATGCGTCCCAGATGCCCAGCTTGAGAAGGCTGTTGATATCTTCACGTCCAACCATGATATACTAGAGCCATGTGCACCGTTCCCTCTCCGCCGTCCGGGCTCCCTTGACCACAGATATCCTCGATTCAAAGCTGTTGGCCGGACAGACTTTTGGCTACTATTGCCCGCAAGTTACTGCCACTTTATATGTGAGCCTGAGAACATCGAATGGAGTCAAGGTTAGGCTACACGCTCGTCATAAACGTATCGCATACTAAGATTTATTAGGCCGTCTACCTTACCCAAAGCTTCATGTTTACGCCCAGAGCCTGATAGATACAACAAACAGGATAGACTTAGCGGCCTTAGTTGATGGCATGGACCTCTCTGAGGAATGGGGAGTAGAACATCTTGACCTGGAGGGCAATACTGACACAACATGGTGGGAAACTATGGTAAAGCGTGTTGGGGAGGATTCATTATTAGAGAATGACTCCATGCTAGCCTTTTCTCGACCTGTGTCTCGATTGGGACTCTGGAAGGAATTCGTCTTGACTAAAGAGAGCCGCATGTCTTGGAGACAAGGTCCCGAGGACTACGCCACAAGGTTTCGTCTCCATAATTCTAAGGATCCCCGTACACGACGGGGGCTGGGGATATGATGGTATTTATTTCGAACCCTTGATATGGCTGACATCGTGGATGCTAGCTATGGCTTAAATTGACGGAATTATGATTTTGAATGGATAGGCTATGTTACAACTCCTGGTCTTATTAGCATCTACAAAGGGCACTGAAGGCGTACGGGGTAGGTGATAAGCTACTCTTTAGGGCTTATATTCGATAAACTTGTCATTAACCATTAACTATCATTCAACAGAAATAGACAGCAACACTGGGCCTGGGTAAATAACTAGCTAGTTAAGCAAACAAAACAAGATAAAGTGAATATTCCGTGGCTCCTTAGCTGTATTCCTTCGTGTTTGGCACAAATATTGCATTTCGTGAAAGAGTAGTTAACCTAAAAGCATGAATATTCAACAAGCTAGTTAACCAGCTCAACGTTTCTTATGTTAATAGGTTCCGAGTTGTCTGGCTAGTGAGGTCCCTGCGGCTCTCAAAAAGGGGTTTTCTTTAGTTAGTTAGCCTACTCCGTACGAGTTAGTTAAACTAAGTCAGTTCGCTGCCAAGGAGGATCAACTTCTAACTAGTTATCAATTCGAGTGCGGGAGCCTCCCTATCCCCAGCATTATTAACGATGAAACCCATCAGGATACCCTTTTCTCGATGGATTCTGGCTCTCTGCGTCTGGATATTCTTGGCCGATGTCTCTCTGGCGTCGCTCGGTGACAGGCTGCCGGAATTTAAGGACTGCCTCGAGGTATCCCTGCCAGCTTCAAGGCTTGAGACGAGAAACGCTATGACTTACCTGTTGTTTTGAACGAGATAGAGCTGCAAGAAAGAGCACTGCGAGACGGGACAGAAATCTCTCCGTAAGATATCGTCCGGGTTGCTTGTCAGTCTGTCGAGTTATCAGAAGCTAATGAATCAAGCTTGAGCAGCGATACATCTCCGGCTCCTGCTTTGGGACTGCCCTTCGAACTGCGATTACTCCTGCCAACATGTCGTAACCAACCAGCGGCTGACCAGAGACCCTCCAATGCTTCAACCTGTCGTCCAATATCACGGAAAATGGCCCTTTCACCGAGTCATGGGCATCCAGGAGCTTTTCTCGACCCTGTTCTCCCTTTTCAACTACCTCGCTCACTACCGCGGAATACAACAGGTGAAGGAACGCATTCCTCAGTCTTACTCGCTACGGAAGTACTACCTCTGGTTTGGCTACTTTGGACTGGCCAGCTGGACGTTCAGCATGATATTCCACACGAGAGACTTCGCCCTAACAGAGAAACTTGACTACTTTGCAGCTGGGGCTAGCGTGCTATATGGTTTATATCTGGCTGTTGTAAGGATATTTCGCCTGGACAAGCTCCGGCCGCACTACAAGCCATCGCTTTTACGAGGATGGACGCTGTTCTGCATGACACTGTTTACTATGCACGTCTCGTACCTGACCTTCTGGTCCTGGGATTACACGTACAATATGGCTGCCAACGTCGCGGTGGGAATCATCCAGGATCTGATGTGGACTATCTTTAGCGTCAAACAATATAAACGATACATGAAGTCTTGGACGGCGTGGCCAAGTATGATCGTTGGATGGGTGATTTTGGCCATGAGCCTTGAGCTCCTGGACTTCCCTCCGATTGGTGGCCTAATCGATGCCCACAGCTTATGGCATTTAGGCACAGTTATCCCCACCATCTGGTGGTATGCGTACGTTCTCCCTGTGCCGTCTCTTCTCCTATCTTTCCTTTCCCTTCCCCCCTGCCTTCTTGTCCCTCGCTTGCTCCCCTTTTTACTGACTACCGTGGCCTTTCCCGTACAGATTCCTTATCCGGGACGCAGAGTTTGACATAACCGAGCAGCGCTTGCGTGCTTAGAAACCGTTTATATAGATCTGTCAATGGGATATATCAGTACTCCGTACATATCTACTCTAATAGACCACCTACCTAACAGCTAGCTACCTTATGCAACTTTCCCCATCTCCCTCTGGCAAACTTCTGAGACATACTTAGAGTCAGTCAGCTTGACGAAGGCCCCGTCCTCGACGCTGAGCTGTCCCCAGCCACCAGTAAGCCACCAGCATAGACCCTGCCTCGCTCTCTGCATGCATCCCCGTACTTTGCTGTCTCCAATTGCAGCTCAACCTGCAACATGTGAAGCTTTTGCGCTACTGCAGCGAGCGGTGCAAACAGTGCAAACACACCCCACGCTCAGCTGATTTTCCTCGTCTTCCCCCTCGCTGTCTTTCTCGCATTTTCCCCCCGCCGAGAGATAAATAGACGACGAAGCGAGCTTGCATCGACAAACAGACAACCACCCTCACTCGCTCACTCGACTTGCTGCAGAAGACAGACAGCGACACCATCAATGGCTTCCGCAGAGCTCCAGCAGGCCATCAACAAGGCCGCCTCGGCCTACACTAAACCTGAAGGGAAGATCTTTGAGTATGGAACCGCTGGAGTAAGTTTCGCAGGTCCCTTGTCCATGTAACGCGTATAAAAAAAAGGCCGCGGAAGAAGGGTGTTTCTTTGGGCTAATTCAAGCTGTTCTGTTCTCAATGTAGTTCCGTATGAAATCGTAAGGGGCAGAGAGTACACTATCCTACGCCGTACATACACCCTGGAGTCTAACGGATGGTTGTCATTAGAGAGCTTCTCAATACCGTTGTGTTTGCGATGGGACTGTTGGCCGGCCTACGCTCGAGGAAGCTCAACGGACAGTATATTGGTGTTATGATTACAGCCAGCCATAACCCGGCTGAGGACAATGGGGTTAAGTTGGTTGACCCGATGGTACGTGTAGTTCGGCCATGTGCTGCGGCCAGCATCGAGAGCTAACGTAAGATGTTTATCGCAGGGCGAGATGTTGGAGGTAGGATAATACCCGAAACTCAGACGGGGGGGAACTATTGACTTATCGCCTCCGTTTTTATCAGGCCGAATGGGAGGTCTTTGCTACTAGATTGGCAAACGCTCCTCTCGAGACTCTCGGAGAGGAATACGCGAAACTTGTCGATGAGATAGAGATAAAAATGGACAACCCTGCCCGTGTTGTCTTCGCCAGGGACACTCGAGCTTCTGGAGCTAGACTTGCTACTGCCCTCAGTGCGGCCATGGCTGCCTCAGAGGTTGAGGCCACTGATTTCAAGTACTTGACTACTCCTCAGCTACACTACATCGTTCGCTGCAAGAACACCCTAGGAACTCCCTATGAATACGGGAAGCCTACTGAGAAAGGCTACTACGAGAAGCTTAGCGAAGCATTCAAGAAGGTCATGAACGGACGCACCACTACTGGCTCAGTTACTGTTGACTGCGCCAATGGTGTTGGTGGCCCGAAGCTTGCTGAACTCGTCAAGTTCTTGCCCTCTGCTAAGGATGGTGGATTGGATATCACTGTTATCAACGATGACGTTATCAACCCTGACAGACTGAATTTCGAGGTATTCACGATATAGCCCCTTTTACACATAATGGGTAAAAAGCAATCGTTAACACAGATAAAACTAGTGCGGAGCCGACTACGTGAAAACGAAGCAACGCGCTCCACCTTCGTCCAAGGCCGTGGCACAAGACCGATGTGCCTCCCTAGACGGTGATGCTGACCGATTAGTGTACTACTACATGGATGCCAGTGGTGTCTTCCGACTCCTTGACGGTGACCGCATTGCCACTCTTGCTGCTTCTTTCATTGGCGAGCTCGCAAAGAACGCCGGACTTTCCAACAAGATCAAAATTGGGGTGGTCCAGACTGCCTATGCAAATGGCTCTAGTACCGAATACATTGAAAAGGTCCTCAAGCTCCCTGTTGTCTGCACGCCCACTGGTGTCAAGCATCTCCATCACGCTGCCATGAGATTCGATGTTGGCGTCTACTTCGAGGCCAATGGCCACGGAACCATTACTTTCTCTGAAAACGCTCTCAAGACGATTAAGACAGCCGAACCTCAGTCACCAGCCCAGAAGTACGCTTTAGAGAGCCTTGTTGCTATGACAGATCTCATTAACCAGGCAGTTGGAGATGCTCTATCTGATATGCTTTTGGTCGAGGTCATCTTGGCCCACAAGGGTTGGACCCTGAAAGAATGGGTTGCAACATACACTGATCTACCCAACAAATTGGTCAGGATCGAAGTCCCAGACCGCTCTATCTTCAAGACCTACGATGCTGAACGGAAACTTCAATCCCCTGCCGGTCTGCAGCAGCGTATTGATGACCTCCAATCTCGTTACAACAAGGGTAGAAGCTTCGCTCGTGCCAGTGGAACGGAGGACGCAGTTCGCGTTTATGCTGAAGCAGCCACCCGGTCAGAGACTGATGATCTCGCTAACAGGATTGCTGCTGTTGTCCTGGAAGCTGGCAAAGCTGCTGCTGGGCAGTAATTCTCTACTTTTAAGATTGTTCAAAAGAAGGGCAATTATGGTTTGTAATCACGACTTTATTTCACGGGATGTTTTCCTCTCTTACGCCAAAAAAAAGGATAATATAAAATCATACGATATTGATACGGCTTTGCTGAGCTTTTGACGAGGCGAGAAAAATAAATCTCTCTAGTTTTTGTCATCGTGATGCTCGTTGCTGGAACAGCGTTCGGCTTTTCGGCAACCTGGCCTCCTGTCTCAACTTGTTTGCCAACATGGCTTGACGGACATGAGGATTGGCTCTTATCCAGCAGTGAGAAAAAGCTTCTAAACCAGTCTCTGCTTTTCGCTATTCTTTGCAGGACAAAATCTGATTAGGTATCCCTATCCTTTCCTTTTTCTCTTTCTAGATAAATATTTCTATCGATACAGATTTGCGTCAAAAGAGCTGCTATGACTTCATACACATACTATATTCGTTTCCGGATTACATTACACAACCCCATAAGATCGCTAACTATGACTTGAGTATGCAAATGTAAAAATGGTAGCATTAAAAGAGGAAATTTACCTCGTTGATCATCTCTCCTCCCGATCCATATCGTCTCTTCCCCTCTTGGAATCCCCCTTCCTGCGCCCCCGAAGTGTGGCGCCCTTCGACCCTCGTTTTTCATGGAGATCTTTCATCTCAGTAACTGCCAGTCGCTGGGCATCCCCTACCCTATCACTCAGCACCATCACTTCCTCTTTCTCCGTCTTGTGCTCCGGCAGTTGCTTGCCCAATGCAGCCTCAATTCGCTGCCATATCTCAACCTCGTATTGTGTGACAACACTGATTGCTCGTCCACTCTTGCCCGCTCGGGCAGTGCGCCCAACACGATGGATATATGTCTTGCTGTCAGAAGGAAGATCAAAGTTCAACACTAGATCGACGGCCGGGATATCAAGACCTCGTGCTGCAACATCAGTAGCAACCAGGATATCTCGGCTTCCGGACCTGAATTTGCCGAGGGCCCCAAGACGAGCTGACTGGGATAGTTGGCCGTGGAGAGGGATTGCACCGAATCCCAGTGCGCGCAGGAGAATGGAAAGACGTTGGGTTTCGTTGACGGTGCGGGTGAAGATTATGGTAGTTTGTCCAGGGAATTCGTTTAGTATGTGCACAAGGTAGATGTCCTTGTACTTGTGAGGGATAAAAATGTATGACTGAAGAAGAGTTGAGACAGTTTGATACTTGTTGGACGAGATGGAAACTCGTAGAGGATTTGAAAGTGAGGCGCGCTGCAGAGATTCGACTTTGGAGCTTAGGGTTGCGGAGAACAGATATGTTCGGCGTTCGCGCGGAAGTACCTTTAATATCTTATCCAGCACAGGACCGAAATCCAAGTCGAGGAGCCGGTCCGCCTCATCCATTACTAGGTATTTCAAATTGCGCAGCGAGAATCCTTTAGTATTCTCCAGGTGGTCAAGGAGTCTTCCGGGTGTCGCAACGATAATGTGTGGCTTTTTCCCAAGAGAGATCGATTGAGATATCATGTCCATTCCTCCTACTATGACGGCACACCGAACTGAAATAAGCGACCCCAAGGCTTCGAACGCCTCTGTGATTTGTACGGCTAATTCTCGTGTGGGTGCAAGAACAAGTCCAAAGTATGGCTGTGGTTTTTCCATCAGGGCTATCAACGGTAAAAGAGTGCTCTGTTAGCCAGATTTCAGGCTTAATTATACCGACCAATTCCGCAATGAAGTTTGCTTACCTTGAAGAATTGGCAATGCGAAAGCCGCAGTCTTTCCACTTCCTGTCTCTGCCAGCCCCACCAAATCTCTCCCTTGTAGCGCCAGGGGTATAGATTCAGCTTGAATCGGAGTTGGGGTTTTATACCCTAGAGAGGTACAAGCGTCACATAAGGAGTCGATTATCCCCAGGTCCTTGAACGTCTTGGGTGCTTTTGTGTCTGTCGGTCCCTCGCCGCTCTCTTCTGGAGTTTCCTGCCCGCGCTCCGAACCCGAAGAGACATCATCCGAGACTGGCTTGGAGGACGTATGGGACAGCTTTCGCCGTTTGATATTCTTTACAGCCGACATCTTTGCAATTGTCTCTGGGGTATTGACAGATAAATTGAAATATTTAAATATTTACGCTCCATGTTCAATTTTCTATCAGATAAAAAAATAAGGTTTCCGAAATGTTTTTTTAGAGTTTCGGAGTCCGTCAAATCAATGATCCGATATCAAGATCAATTGGAAAAAAAAAAAAGTGCAAGCCCGTTATGAAGAACCTTGGACTGCGCTTGCTGAAGGACGAAAAGTTCAGATCTGTTCGATAACCTTGTTGTACCTTTTGATCGCCGACGATTTTTCTGTAATATGGCGAAAAGGCGTATTAAGAAGCGGACTCATGTCCCTCCAGGGAAGGCTGGAGCTTCAGGAACCAAGAATGGAGCCGCCTCAATGAACAGATCCCCCAAGAGCATGGTAATTCGAATTGGCGCAGGCCAGGTTGGTTCAAGCATGAGTCAATTGGCAAAAGATGTCCGGTCTATGATGGAGCCAGATACTGCAAGCCGCTTAAAAGTATGCCTATAATTTAAAATGTTTCTAAAATTTTCTATATATCAGAATGCTAATAGCCTTGATAGGAACGGACGAAGAACAGACTGAAAGATTATACCGTTATGACCGGTCCCCTAGGAGTTACCCATCTGCTGCTCTTTTCTAAATCAAGCAATGGAAATTCGAATCTCCGCATTGCTCTCACACCCCGCGGCCCCACGTTAAATTTCAGAATTGAGAATTACTCTTTGTGCAAAGATGTCATAAAGGCATTGAAGCGGCCGAGAGGCTTGGGGAAGAGCCACACAACCCCTCCACTCTTGGTTATGAACAATTTTATGTCTTCAAAAGAGGGGGAAGCATCGGAGAAAATTCCAAAACATTTAGAGTCTCTTGTCACCACAGTTTTCCAGTCTCTTTTCCCTCCAATTTCACCTCAAACAACACCTCTTGCCTCAATTCGACGTATCATGTTACTGGACAGAGACCGATCATCAAAGAAGGGACGAGACGAATCTTTTACAGTGAACCTACGACATTACGCCATCACAACAAAACGAATCGACTTGTCTAAGAGGATAAGACGACTTAATCCGAAAGAATTCCGGGGTAAGGAGAAGGATAAAGCTGTCCCAAACCTGGGTAAATTGAATGATGTTGCAGATTACTTGCTGGGCGGTGGTGGCGGCGATGCCGGTTTTACGTCTGCAAGTGAGACCGAAATTGAGACGGACGCGGAGGTAGAGGTTCTAGAATCCACGACTAGAAAAGTGTTGAACAAAAAGGAACTTCAGCGAGCTAAGGAAGCTGGGTCCAAATCAGCTCGCAGCTCCGGATCAAATGTTGAGAAAAGAGCAGTGAAACTGGTTGAACTTGGACCTCGCATGAAATTAAAGCTGATGAAGGTGGAAGAGGGCCTCTGCGGCGGAAGAGTTATGTGGCACGATTATGTGACCAAGACTAAAGAAGAAGCCCAGAGTTTGGATGCATCTTGGGAGAAGAAACGCAAAGAAAAGGAACTCAGGAGAAAAATACAGAAGGAGAATGTTGAAAAGAAGAAAGCCCTGAAGGCAAAGACACCACGTGAGGGTAAAGATGATGAAGAAGATTCTGATGAAGTTGATGATGATGATGACTGGGATAGCGATGACTTCATCCACGGGGAAGAGGACGAAGATGAGGAAATGGGAGAAGCAGAAGAAGGGGAAGCTTAAGTGGCGCTATCGTACTGAAAGTCTTGCATACTTTCTTTTATCTATTGCCGAGGATACCCCTTTTGTACATATTATTTGCATCTTTTCAAAAAGTTACAGCATTCAAGCGTAGGCAATCAACACTACGTTAGATATGTGTTGATTTTCACTGAAGGAAGTGGGCGGTTAGTTGGACCTCACTACTGCTAGGATTACAACTTCGATCATGGCGCCGGGGGTAAACCAATCGAGCAGAAAATAATAGATTATCATTTATAATTGTATTGGAAATTCATATACTGATTCCTCTGGGACAGATTCACCGTCAAACCTTCCCCGTGCTCTGGAGCTTCTTTTCAACAAGTCTATCCACCATCTTTTCCAGAGCGGCTGCATCTCCGTTCGTCTGTCCCTCGAAGTAGCCTTGTACAGTCTTCTCGACGTACTTGCCGACCAGATCGATCTCGACATTAATGCTATCACCAGGCTTCTTCTTTGATGTAACTATTTTTTCTTGTGTGTATGCAATTAGCATGACTTCCCACCAACCATCTTCGCCATCTTTGACCTTGGTAATTGTTAAGCTGGCACCGTCCAGAGCAATGAATCCTTTCTCCACAACGTATCTTAGCAAACTTCTGTCCTTGGGCTGCATCCTAAGCACTAGGGAGTTGCCATCGGGAGTTACAGAGAGAAGCTCGGCGGTGGTGTCTACATGGCCCTGGACAAAGTGGCCGCCCATACGTGTCGTGGCCAGCACAGATCGTTCAAGGTTGACTGGTGACCCAGCTTTGAGAGATCCTAGGTTTGTCCGTCGTAGAGTTTCAGGCGCAACCCCAACTTTGAACGATGACTTATCGAACGCTGTCACGGTAAGGCAAGTCCCTTTTGTTTTCTGGTTAGTTGCTGGACAGACATTATATTTATACTTTATTTCAGGAAGAAAACATACCATTGACACATATGCTGTCCCCTAGCTTTGTATCTGTAAGTATTTCTGCACAATCCGAAATTGTCAAGGATGTCCCGCCCCCGCCTGTGGAGGAGTCATCTTGAGGGTCAAGGGCAGTGACAGCTTAGAATTTATTTGTTAACATCAGGCATCATCAACGGAAGAGACTTCTACTTACTGCCAACTTTCTCTACCAGGCCGGTAAACATGTTAGCCAAGTATTATTGAGTAGTCTGTCTGGTGGGATCAACAAGACGTTGCCGTTGCTTGCGAGGGCGGCGGGCTTGCTCATTCGCAGTCCAGTTAACTAGTTAGTTAGTTAGTTATTATGTAAGCGCATCGGGGAGCCGAGGCCGCGGTTCGGGAGTGGGGCCGCGCTTGCACCTGTTCTGCCGCTTTCGGCACTTGAACAGCCGCGTCTCCCTGCCTTTACCGCCAGTGTTCATCATTCGTCGCTAGTCAACCTCGAGGTTGACAAAAATCAATTCACAGAACTATATCAATGAGTGAATTGTGCATGTGTTAATTGTGAGAGGAAAATGAATTCCTACCGAATCTTAAGACGCGTTGTCAATACAGACAAGCTTTCAAGGTTCGCCAATAACAAAGCTTTCACGGCAGCATGCAAGCGTTATTCGACAGCTGCTCCTTCGGCGGACACACTCCCACTGGCTGGCATTCGAGTTCTGGATATGACTAGGGTTCTCGCAGGAGTAAGTTATATTTCCTACCTCTGTCTTTCAATCAAATACGTTCAAGCGTCGTTTGGTCTGAACATGGGACTAACAGTGGTGTAACTCAAGCCTTACTGTACCCAAATACTCGGAGATTTAGGGTGAGATTTGGTGTCCAAAAGCTCTGAATAGTCATTTTCGTGCGATGTTAACAAGAGTTTGTCTAATTCAATAGCGCGGAAGTGGTCAAGATTGAACACCCCACACGAGGAGATGATACACGGGCATGGGGTCCTCCATACGCCAAATACAAAGATGATACAAAGGAGGGCCCAGGAGAAAGTGCTTATTACTTAGGTGTGAGTCATGCTTTAACCTCTGATACAGTATTCTGGCTTCTAACCCGAGAACAGGTTAACCGAAACAAGAAGTCTGTTGGGTTGTCATTTGCGCATGAGTCTGGCATTGAGATCCTTCATAAGCTTGCAAAGGAGAGCGACGTGTTTGTGGAGAACTATATCCCTGGATCACTGAAGAAATATAAGATGGATTACGAGTCACTTCGAGCAATAAATCCAAGATTGATCTATGCAAGTGTCACTGGCTATGGGCAAACAGGACCATACAGCAAGCGAGCTGGTTATGATGTGATGGTAGAGGCTGAGATGGGATTGATGCATATCACCGGGTCGAGGGATGGACCGCCAGTTAAGGTTGGAGTCGCTGTAACCGATTTAACCACTGGTCTGTACACATCAAACGCTATCATGGCTGCACTTATAGCTCGTGGTAGAACTGGTAAAGGTCAACACATCGATGCTTGCTTGAGTGATTGCCAAATAGCGACACTTGCAAACCTTGCGAGCTCGGCACTTATTAGTGGGGAGAAGGATTCTGGAAGATGGGGAACAGCTCATCGTAAGTTGAAATCAAGGAGGACAAATCCACACTTACAACCGCTTACATGACTGGCAGCTTCGATCGTCCCATACCGAAGTTTCAAAACAAAGGATGGTGATATTCTACTTGGTGGAGGAAATGACAGACTGTTCGGGGTTCTCTGTGACAGGCTAGGCCACCCGGAGTGGAAGACCGACGCACGTTTTACCACAAATGCCCTTCGTGTAAAGAATCGGGAGATCATCGACAATCTCATTGAGGATCTTACCGAGCAGAGGACGACTCAAGAATGGTTAGAGGTCATGGAAGGCAGCGGTATGCCATATGCGGCTGTAAATGACATCCAAGGCGCTCTGAACCATTCACATGGTAAGCTGCACTAGCCATATTGATGGATAGTTTTACTAACACACACCTAGTGCTTGCTCGAGGGATGGTACAAGAGGTTGACCACCCGGATTGCGGACCTATCAAACTTGTAAATACTCCCGTCAAATATTCCCATGCCACACCAGGCATACGAACGCCACCTCCAACACTCGGACAACACACTGATGAAGTATTGAGCAATGTCATGGGCTATGACAAAGAAAAAATAGCCCAATTAAAGGCAGACGGAATTGTTTCATAGATTGTTCATATTGTAGTTATAGTTACCCCTTTCGGCCTCTCGGGGGCTTAACATCTACCTAGAATATACAACATATATAGATATACGGCGTAGACCAATTTAGCTAACAAGCTGAACATGCTTCCTCAGTGGAACCATCAGATCTTCCGACATACTCTGTTTTATTTGCTTGCCGTCTCTCTAGGTCTGTCTCTCCCTGTTTGCCCCTTAGATTTCCCCGTTCACGTGACAACACGAGCCGCCTCCGACTGGCCTTCCCAAATTAGTTACTGTGCAAGTCAAATTTGCCCTGCAGTGACTTGATGATTCTCCTTTCCCATATCTTACATCATCATAGGACAAGGAAGAGGGCACATATCAGCAGTAATCCTGGTTTATATCAGTTCTCAATATCTAATCTCCTGCTGTGGTTGTTCAGTGCACGGGGTTTCAAAAGTTTTTCCTTTCTTTTCTCAACCTCGAGCCATAACTAGTTAACTGCGACCCTCGAAGGCACGAACACAGATACATATCAGTGCAGCTGGTCTGTCATTTCTCTAACTTGAATGAAACACCGATAGGCTTGATCAGGCTCTGGTTATCATCCTGCTCTTAATATATTACCATGGGTTCGAATACGGAATTCGCTGCTATGCCCCCGCCACCCACGGCACCTTATACGACAGATACCAATCCAGGCATGATCAATGAGACGCAAAATACGCAGATATTAGATATACCGGCAGAGAGTGTTACATTTTCACATGAAGGACTGGATAACAATGTCTCCATACCGTCTATGACCTATGCATCCAGTTCAAGCGAACTGTCGTCGGTATCCTCAATATCTACCCACGAGGGTCACAATTCAACAATGGTCGCAAGTGGTGAGGGACCAAATATTAAGGCAAAGGAGTTTAATATATCGGCAGCAAAACCTGATCTCCCGTTGAAATATTCAAACCCTCTCACAGGTTGGAGAAATATCGCACCCGCTCCTCCATCCCCTGCAACCGCGCTGTCACCATCTACGGCCACCATTGCACCAGGTGCTACTATAGGAGCCATTTCTAGCACAGTGGGGTCTACAGTACCCATTGTGCCAACCCCCAAAGCAAGCCCCTCTAAACCAACATCACGGCGTCGTAGAACAACTGGAGGTGCGAAGCCACGAAATCCTCGAAAATCTGGGAGATACGGCGACCGTAATGATGACGGGGGGGTTATTAAAGCGGAGGATACAGACTCAGATGAGTCCTCCGATGCTCAGCTAACAACTACACAGACAAAATCAGGACGCCAGATCCACAGGCCAACTATGTTCACTCCGGAGCAAGTCCAGAAAAAATCCGTTAGTCCCGATACGAATCATCAGCAGCCTCCACGGAAACGGAGAAGAGTGTACCGCAAAGGCAAAGAAGTTAATGTGGTATGTCTCCGTTGTGATAGAGGACATAGTCCAAGATGTAATGCTATCGTGTTCTGTGACGATTGCAACGCACCTTGGCATCAATTTTGCCATGATCCGCCGATTGGAGATGATGTTATCTCCGTGAAGAACAAGGAGTGGTTTTGCAGGGAATGTCGACCTATCGATACGCCTCTTGGCCTAACTCTCAAGCCAAATGGGCAAATTCGCGAACAGAATGGTTTGCGCACGTCGATTTCACCGTCTATGCAAACAAGTGGGCCACAAACCCCTACATTACTTGCAGGATCTCAACTCAGTCGGGCAGAGAAACAGAGATACCTTTCCAGTTTATCTCATGCTGCTCTGGTCAATCTACTGGTCGATATATCAGATTCCAGACCAGATATCCCTATATTCCCTGCAAATCTGAATGAACTCAACACAGCATCTTTTAGCTCCAGCACGTCGACGATATCATCCTCGATCGTTTCAAACGGATTGGCTGGGGGTTCGCAACAATATAAGATATTGGGACAGGCCACAACGTCAACTCCACCGTCATTGAAACGGCCGTCTGAAAGCGTTCCCGCTAGCACGAGGAATGGTATCGGAGAGAATAGCGATGAAGAGGAAGTAGAAGAGCATCGTTTATATCCAAAACCAGGCAACGGGTTCCGACTTCCTCCTGATTCTGAAGATATTGACATGCTTCTCGAGGACCCGTCTAGCACCACTTTCAGTCATGCACTTCATGGGCCGGCTAAGGCGATGGTGGAAACTAATCACATGCAAATCGTTGGTGGGATAGCTTAGTTGTTTTTGGCTTGTCCTTTACTTGGCCATGTCTTCCAGACGTCAGGAGGCCGTTTGGTGGTGTCAGGAGGTGGTCCGGTGGGAGAGTAGGGGGCTGGGTAAGTGGAATCGATGACTTGCCGCTTGCAAGTGTACCTTGTATTTTATCTTAGCATTATTCTACCATGGTAGATGTCAGGCAGTAGACTTGAGTTATGAGTGATATGATACTTATGCATATATTTTACCGATGGTACAAGGGAAGGCGTAATATTATACAATCAGATTTGAATTAGCTTTAAAGCAAGGATCAATCACGACCACTTGAGCTGCCTAGTGGCCCTATGGTAGGCACAGATCACACACAAAAAAGCGGAACGCAAGAGGTATAAGCATTAAAACACATGAACATTAAATTTAGCGAGGAGCTGCTATCTGATAAAGGGAACGACAGTAGGGTATCATAGTAACGCGTAAAGGGTCTTCACCGAGTATTCCCCACGGAAAACAGGGCTATTTGTGGATAGGTATGGCTAATGTGCCTTCATCCAGGTAATTCAAATGTTCTCCACGACATGAGCGTTCATGGCAGTCTGGAAACCGTCGTTTCCGTCCTGTTCAAAAGGGTTCTCGTGACGGCGGCTGGGCCCTTCTCCAGTCTCATTCGCAAGGGCGGCTTGCATGGCGGCCTGGTTGTTGGCAGCAGGGAGGAAAATAACTTTGGAGTTCGACTGAGCGGTAAAAATTAGTAACTATTAGCAACAATGTGTTGAGGTAAAATGATATACTTACGCTCTTGGCCATTGCCTGCATAGTATCGAGATATCGGATCTGCATTGCTGGGGCAGAAGACAAAATATCGGCTGCAGCTCTCATAAGCTATTTGACAAATCACTTGTTAGCGTTCTCATCTTGCCTAGGTGAGAATTTGTGAATAGCGCATACCTTGGCAGCCTCAACTTCTGCACGCGCAGCAATAATTTTACTTTCACCAATTCTCTTGGACTGAGCAGCCATCGACAGGGACTCCTGAAGTTCATTGCTGAAGATGATGTCTTTGATCAACATGGACTCAACCTGGACACCCCATCCACCAGCAACACCTTCAATGATTTCTCCGATAGACTGGGCTAATTCTTCGCGACGTTCAATAACGTCTTGCAACACACGGGCACCGACGACATGGCGCAGAGTAGTTTGAGTTCTCTCAACCAATGCCTGACGGATATCAGTAATACCAAAAGCAGCCTTATGTGGAGAGACAATTTGATAGTAGATGACAGAAGTCAAGTGGAGGGTAACGTTATCCTTGGTCATGCAGACTTGACGCGGCACCTCAACGATTTGGATCTTGACATCAATAGTTGTCAGGTTCTCGCTGAGAGGGTTGACCTTTACGAGGCCAGGATCAACTGCACGCTCAAAACGACCAAATTTGGTCACCAGCCCGACTTGACCCTGGTTAACGGGCGTAAAAGGATTAGGGCAGCAGATACAGCAGGGTATGGCTCCCAAGGTACCAATGATCTCTCCCAGCCCATGAACTACATGATGAGTTAGTATGAGCTTAAGATACAATTTTGCTATCCATGTGTCTACTTACTGAAGCCAGAGTACCAGCTATGAGCAGCAGGATTTTCTTCATCGGGCAGAAGTACCTGCGCATATCTAGGCTGCAAGTCATCTAGACGAGCGGGCTGGACACTAATGAGGTCATGGTGAGGGCGAAAGCCGACGCCAGAGGCTTCAGGGCCAGCTTCTTGCTGTTGATGCTGGGGTTCGGGCGCGGCCTCTGGGGCCTTCCCATTCGGCACGGTCTGCGTATGTTGTGCGGTAGCTTCAGACATTGTAGAGATACTTTGATGAATCGTATGGACGTATGTTAGATGACTTAACAATAGGTATGTTGCGAGATATGTTGATGGTGAATACGGCTGTACTGCTGCTAGGATGCATCTCCTCTTTATGTAGTTCTGATCATGTAATAAGCCGGAGCTGCGAAGGCTAACTTTGCACGTGACGGACTTTAACTTGCGCCCCGCTTTAATCCGCCTAACTCGGCTTGGCATGATTATGTAAATTAAACCGCAGCATCAGCCCCAAAAGAGGAAGTTATCCAGAACATTTTGCATCCAGGAGAAAAACGCCGATTAGCCGGTCCATCGTATAGAAGCAGGCAGTGCAGTTGTTTTGAGTCCTTCACCAGCGCCCGATGACCCCCCCAGGATCCAGTAGCGTGAGATGGCCAGGTTCTCCACCTGGCGACCACAGCGAAGGGATTGTCCTTCGTTCCGCCAACCTCGCTTCCAAAGGGACTATGGGATGGCGAGGGGCTGAGCAATCGAAACGCCTTGGATAGGAACTAACTATCCATGTTAAATGCCGAGAAATAAAAGGGCGCTCTCTTGCAACTTTCTTGAGTACCCACGATAGAAAAGGTCCAACTAACATACAGCCACTTGATGAGACGAGAAGCTGGCGATATTCAAGAATCTCATAGGGTGTGCAACCGTCAACATCTTGGTCTACGAGACCTTGTCTAACCTAAATATAGGAGATGTTTCGTATACGCTGTGAAGCTGACATGATCGACACACTGCTGGATTTGATCAGACAGAACTGTGACATCCTTTGCCTTCTCTGTCCTCTGACAATCATCCTTCAAGCCATGTTGATATACACAGCCTGAGCTTCAGTCCACTCCTCCTTACCTAACACATCCAAGGGCCAAGCCTTATATCACGTGAGCAACGGCGGCTGAAAACAAGCTTAGCCGCAAAGCCAAGCGAGAAGGGTAGCTGAGTGTTATTCCATGATTCCATCTCCCGCCTCAAACAGACGTTAGGAGGGCCTAAAGGGATTTGAAAGGCGAGGCTTTTCGGGCGATGGTGGTATCCACTGACCATAGCCCCTGTTTCGGGAAAAAAACAGGGCATGTTTTAGCAGTTTTCTTGATGATGCGGGATTCCAGCGTAAGCCCGAGATGATGCCTGCTCCCTATTTCACACTCGAGTTGCGCCCTTTGGCAGCTCGGGTAGTTGGGGAGATAGCCTGTAGGAGGCTTCATTAATATATGAGGAGATCGAACTCGGTGAACGTGGCTAAGTATGACTTGACACAGCTCATATTCATGGAAAATAAAACAGGAGAGCCCAAGCGTCTCGGGTGGAGCCACGCACATGCAAGATAGGTGGCGATGTATACGTTTGTTTTGAAAGCAGTGGAAGGGCAGAGGACAGATATACTGTTCATCAAGCAGAGAATTGTGAACATCACACGTACAGTTCGGACGGGATAGTAGTTTTAATCAGACGAGAGAATATGAGAAACTCGATTGAGTATGATTCACTGTGGCTAATAAGGAGAGGAGGATAGGAATTATTATACAGAAAGAGTAAGTTCTGTATATAAACACACAAAGGAAAGATAAAAGAGCAGAAATCAAAGCAACTTTTCCCAGCCAAACGAATTGAAAGAGATCAAAAGGGTAGAAGAGAGTCATCAAACACTTAGACTAAGCAAACGCGTGCTCGTCTAATGGGATATCTTAGGGTATGAAACGAGTGCTGAAACTTTAGGAGAAGAAACCAATTTAGCTGGAAGCTTTAGCGGCGCCATTGCCATTCTCTTGTGCCTTCTGCTGGTGTGGGATAATCAAGTTGCTCAGCCAGAGCAGGTACTGAGATGTGACCATCAACCCAGTAGAGACGGCAGCCTTGCCTTGGGACACAATTGGGCTGCCACCCTGAGCGAGCTTGTACTCTGAGTCGTAGGTTGATCGAACGTATTTGGTGCCATCTTCAGCCACGCGGAAATAGCTCTGAACGGTTCCCCTGACGTCCTCGGTTGCCTTGACAAGCTTTGGGTAAGTGTTGTCAACCTGGTTCAGGCCCTCGTTGCCCAAGTGGTCTACCTTCTCGACATATGGAGCCACGTAGCCGTATGGCTTAGCAAGGTAAGGGAAGTATGGCTGGAGTTGGGCGATGCTCTTGTCGGCATACTCGATGGACTTTTGGCCGTAGGGGGATTTCTTGAGAGTCTCGAGATAGTCGGCGATGAATGGGTAGGAGATAAGATGCTATCTGAGGGTCAGCTATACTTTTTCCACTATCATTGCATTACTTTCTTCGATGACTTACGGAGAGGAATTGGGAGGAGGGCTTGGTGCCGTTGGTGTTTGGTTGTTCGCCCATTTTGGATGATGGTTAGGTAGTTGGAGCTGCTAGGGGTAGGTTAGCAGGTATATATAGAGAGACAAACAGACAAAGCAACACATACCTTGACACTTGAGATTGGAGAATACAGATAAGAGGTGAGACGAGTTATCAGCTTGGAGAAATGAAGATGACTGTGATGTTTGTGGGATGTGTACACGAAAGTGGACAGCAAGGAAGAGGGAGGGAGGCTTTATATTTATCAGGCTCTCGAGCATCGACTCACAAAGCACATCTGCTTCATAGCACGCTTGCAAGCAGCGAATCAACCGCAAGAAACGCCAGAAGTGCTCTCTGCCTGTTTTCTTACTCTTCTGTGCTCTTCTAGATGCGTACTTTCACATGTGAAAGTGGCCAGGTACCTTAGCTGTGGCCATACCACGCAGGTATCTATACAACCCGTTGCGCCGGAGCCGCGCAGCACACGCAAGTACCAGTACAAAATCCCAGCCATCTCGCCAAGCGGAGACTTCTGGCATGTGAAAGTGCGATATTTTCTCATAGTTATCTTATCAATGATAAAAACAACCAAGCATGGAGCACACAGCGGGAGACAAGAGGGAGATTGAGAGGAAGTCCGGTCGCCACTCCAGGGACCGACCGAACGAGGCGAATTACAGCCTGGCTGCCCCTTCACAAGGTAGTAGTTCACTCATAGCCGCTCGTCGCCATTTCTTCGCATCAGGAGATGTCCGGGAACGTGTGGATGGGACAAAAACGCAGCCGGATGAGTCTATCGTGTTTTAAGGGGATCCGGGCCGCCTGGTGTTGGGTGATAACAGGCGGCTAGCACGCTATTTTGATTTCTGATAGGCGGTTTGCAGGCAGCAGCTTTAGTTAACTAGTTACCTGTGCTAGGGATCGACTGTGCATAAATGAAGCATTGGACACAGCACGGCGCACGAAGTGCGAATAACTACATGGCAGTCACATATAATCAAGCTACTAGACCGCCGGATCCGCTAGGGATACGCTGGCCTGTCTCATTTTCATCCTTCGTGAGTGGAGAGGGCGACGGAAGCTTGTAATAATAGATGTCAAGCTATGTTAAGGGATGACTACTTGCCTGCAGCATACAGGTCCGATTGGACCTGCCGGGCTTGTTCCTTATCCTCCTATATTTTCCGAGTTGCATCTGGAAGATAGGCCATGAAACGCTGGATGCATGGATTCTGGTGTCTCTTTTCCCTCTTAAATCTCGCCCTTTTTGACCCTGGTTCGGGCCGTTATCTTCGGTAGCCCCGTCCTGTCAGACCGTAATGATAGCTTGCTCTTTTATCATCTCTGGGCGATAAGATGTGTAGATACAGTTAGCTACACGGGATAGCTCTATGAACGGTGACGTGAGGCTAAATATCTTAGCTATCAGCTCGGATGCAGCCGAGATGGAGCCATCTTTAGGAGCAAAAAAGACTTCGAAGCCTCGCAGTCTTTTCTATTAGCATGTGAAGAGATGATATGCAAACTCTGGGGCTTGGTAGACTTGTTCTATACATAGACGGGTGATCGGCTTGTGATATTTTCTACATGATTCAGGCCGTCTCCTCGATTTAAGGCAGTGGTGGCACCACATTGCATGTGACTGTCCTTACGATGAGATTCTGGGGTCTCTCTCTTTCTCCCTTACATATTCAATAAAAAGAGCATATATATATGGGGGCCAAACGGAGTATTTCTCAAGTGTCATTGGTATTGTTTTGTTTTTACTAGAAGACAACCGACATCTATCAGTGATAGATCGTCTGCTCTGCATTGGATGTCCATTTTAACTTGGTATCTATGCATGAGACGAGAAATAGCATTCATCATAAACTAGAACCGTCCTAGCTCAGGAAGAGGGAAGATGCTGGGGAGATAAAGTGACAAAAAGGGGCCATTAAACGTTTTATTTAGAATCCTACATGGGCTTGGTTAGTATACCTGTTCTCTATGCGGTCCGTAGGATTCAAGAAACATACTTAGAGGGGTGAAGAACCATCGGTTCTTTCCGCTGGTGTATCGCTCCTCCAAAGCCTTCTTGATGGTCTTCTTGGCCTCCTCCCGCTGAGAAACTTCCTTGAAGGTATCGTTGGTAACGGTGCCCTTGAGGCCCTCAAGCTCGAGAGTGTAACGGGTTGGCATGAGGTGGTTGTAGTTGACAGTCTTGATGAATGGCTTAACCTTGCTCCTCTTCTCGACCTTCTTGGTGCCCATTCGTCGGGTGATCTTTGATGGGTATCTCTCGATGCCGACAACGAGGGCGTAAGGGAATGGATGGGCTTTGGAGCCGGCGTCGTATGGCTGAATTATGACGACCTATCGTTGAACACAGTCGTCAGTTGGACTACTCTTATTGAATCATTCTGTGCGGTTGTTGCGCAGGCTAAATATTTGTCCTCCTCTTCCTCGATGTCGATGACGATTTAAAAATCCGTGGACACAATAAGCACCGTAGGCTACCCGGTTGTATATCGATATCTCTGTTTTGATGTTGGCGTTGCAACTTTTTGAGACGAATTTTCGATCGTGTGCCTGGCTGCTCTCTATCGCAAATCCAACCACGAAAACCACCATTGCTGTCCAAGATCTTGCTTCGCGCGAATAGCCCAGTAGACAAACTGAAGGTGAAAAGGGAACACTCATCGTCGTACCTTCTTTCCGGCAAATCGGCCTCTGGTGATGATGGCCACACGGCCCACTTTCATGACTGTTTCGCACACATTGTCAGCGTTATTCCAGGGATAAAAAGCTCGTCAATGAGTACTGCGGTAGATCGAAAGGACGTCAGCGTAACGTACACTTCATTTTCCAGGAGTTCCGACGAACGTGGGCTTGTCGAGAAAAAAAGTGGTTGTCGAGAGAGTTGGTGATGTCGGTCTTCGTCTTCGTCCTTTTTTTTTTTCGATGAACAAGTTCGACTTTGGTGCGATGTTTGTTCTCGTTGTGTGCGGTCTCGTGATTGGCCCGCTTACCGGAAGCGCCACTAGTTCTAAAATGGCATGTTTATCCGCGCTCGGATTAACCTCGATGGACGCTTACCACTTTAGGCTTAGCGCAATGGCATGCCAAGCGCTGCCGCTCCGGTAACCGCGAGGATCCTTGTTTGTTTACCTTCCTGTTGTCGACGGCAACAGCTGTTTTCCAACCTTTGGCGCCCTGAAGAAAAGCGACACCTCCACCTGTCTTTTGTGCAAGGTTGTTTCGTCTTCTTCCTTCTTCCTACTTCCCATATCACCCTACATACGGAGGGCTTCTGGTGTCTCGGGCACAGTATTCGACTTGTCTGGACAGACGAATAACTCTTCCCATTATCACCTGCTGCGATTCTGCTTTGCTTACGATACCCTGTTTTGCTCTTCTGTCAGTTGTCTAGGTTGACGAGTTATGGTATACTGAGTGCCATAATTATACCCGAGATAGCCTTTTGTTTATTTTGTTTCCCTTGAACGAACGTTACGAATTTAAGTGTTTACGATCCATCATGCAACCAAACGATAAGGAAGAGAATCGAGACCGAGAGCTGGTCCTCAGACATCATCACACTCCCTCTGAGTCCCGGAGCCTAATTCCAATGTATGTCATCATATTTCAATGGTCCTGTCACTTTGACGAGAAGATAATATGATTGCTAACTGCGCATTGTGAACTGTAGGTGGGATAGTGCGGACCCGAAAAGAGCTCCTCCTCCCCTACCTCTCAACCCAGGTGGCCCTAATAGCCCCGTTACTCGATCAAATGCATCGGCTACAGTACAAGCAGCAGCTGCTGCACTCGCGGAAAAAAGCCAGGAAACAACTCCGAGCTCATATACCGTCAATCCTATGCCATTGAAGCCCACGTCCCCAGAAAAGTCTTTAATAAAGGGACAATATCATAAACGGATGCAGTCACTGCAGAATGCGACAAATAACAACGAATTTGCGTCTTACCTTGAGCGCCGCTCCTCTCCTGAGAAATATAGACGCAATAGTGTGTTTGATCGGGATGACAGAAGTGCTGACACGACCCCTACTCGAGGAGGAGCAGCTGATACCACTACTCCAAATCATGATTCGCCAACGCAGGCGCGAATTTCGAATCGGTACCTTAACAAGCCTATTCTCGGAGAAAATACACCCCCATCTGCTACGATGCTGGCATTGCGCGATATGCAGATTCCAATGGACTTGGCCATGCCCGCCGAGACCCCAAGCAAACCCGAGAAACCGACAAAAATGCCGGAAAGTTTTGATGCTCTATCAGCTCAGATTGTCAGCCTGACTAAAATTGCTACGTCCCTGCAGCAAGAAATGAGTCAATTGAGTCGCCGAAGTAAAGACAATGCCACAGACTTAATTAGCCTCAAAGCTGCAACAAACGCCAGGGATGAAGATATCCGAAAGAGCCTCAAAGATCTAACTGCCAATCTTTCTTCCAAAATCTTCGACCCAGACCCACACACAACTACTCCCCGAGGAACTCCTTATATACACCCTGCAACTGGAGGCTTTATGCTTGGTGACAGTAAACCCCATGAATCATCTCCAAGCTCACGCAAAAGTTTCTCAGGTGCTAGAATGTCGAGCCCGGGTAGCTTTGCAGCAGCTTTGGAAAGAGATCTCGCAGCCTCCCCAGGCCCTATCTCTGACGGCTCTGCGAGCATCGCGCTCTTAGAGAAGGTGTTACGGGAAATGGCTACAAAGGAAGGGCAGGAGAAACTCTTGACACTTATGGAGGATGTACAAGCCCGTCCCACCGAAAAAGACAATACCATGACTATGATGCTTTCGGAGATCCTCAATCTTGTGAAGGAGAACTCCGGAAGCCGGGCATTGGTCCGTTCAAGAGGGGATATGGGAAACCAACTCTTCGGTGACAAACCTCAGACCCCTGATTTTGGTCAAGGCACTCGATCCGGTCCAATGGGCTTGAGCGCATCCCCAACTCCAATTCGCAGCAACTCCGATTCCAACATCAATGCATCCTTACAGCCATCTAATCCTTTGGCGGATGATTTGATGGCTATGCTTAAGCGTGTCAAGCAGAGCGTTACGGAAGGCGGTGGCATAACTAGTGAAGTCAAAGCACTTGTTCGCGAACTCCGTGGTGAGGTATTAGGCATGGGCCGAGACATTGCACGTAAACTTGAAGAGGCCCAGAAAACCAAGTCAATCGATAGTCAGGTGCCTTCAGGGCCTGGAAAGGAAGAAATTGAGCAAATTGTCACTGGTGCTTTGGTTGATTTACGACAACAGATGGACCATATTATCGAAGAGAATGCGCGAAACACTGCATCTACAGCTATAACACGTCCAATTCCTGATAGCCAAGAGATATATGCTGTGGTTAAAAGGGCTCTTCATGAAATCCCTCTTCCTCAGCCACAACTTCCTCCTCCCCAAGACCTTGAGCCCGGCCTCCAAAGAGACGAAATTCTGGAGACTGTCAGGGAAGCCTGGGAAACATATAAGCCAGAGATTGAGCTTCAGAATTTCGGACTTGAAAGAGACGAGATCCTAGAATGCCTGTCTGAAGGATTGAAAGGGTACCAACCACAAGAAGAACCCATTGATCCAGATGTAGTCTATCAACAGGTTCTCGATGCTGTTCATACCGAGTTACAGAGTTTTGAACCTCCTCGGATTGAGCCTGACATTTCGAGCATCCGCGAGGCTGTTGTTAGTGCGGTTCAGGAGTCACTGAAAGGCATCGAGTGGCCAGCTCCACAGGCGGTTGAGAAGGAGGACACTCTTAAACGAGACGATGTGTTGAGTGCAGTTCAGGAGGGCCTCACATCCCAGGAGACTTTGAAGCGTGATGATGTCTTTGCAGCTGTACAAGAAGGGCTATCCCACCAGGAGATACTCAAACGAGACGACGTCGTTAGTGCCATGCAAGAAGGATTTGCTTTCCAGGAGCCACTCAAGAAAGACGATGTTTTCGGTGCTGTCCAGGAAGGTTTGTCATCTTTACCAGAACCTCTCAAAAAGGAAGATGTTTTGAGTGCACTACAAGAAGTGCTCGCGAATCAGGAGCCCATCAAAAAGGATGATGTATTGAGTGCTGTTGTGGAGGGATTGGCCGCCCAAGAACCGATTAAACGTGATGATATCTTAAGCGCCGTTCAAGAAGGGCTTGCGAATCAAGAGGTGCAACCGAGAGAAATCGAAATTAATCGTGATGATATATTCGATGCACTGAGACTCAGTCTTGAGGATGCATCTGGGGCACTGACTAGCAACCTCGGCGAACAGCTCATTGAACACCTGCATGGCATGATCCTAGAGATGAAGGATGAATTCAAGGAGTATTCCGCTGCAAATGGCAGAGACACAGAGCAAGTTCTTGATGCAACTAAAGATGGACTTGAGGTTCTTCGTGGCCAAATCGAATCCTACATTGACCGTACGGCAGGAGCGAATGGCAAGGATGAAATTATTGATACTGTCAAGGACGGATTCCGCCTGCTTCAATCTGACGTTGAAAAATGTATAAGGGAATCGACTGAGCGGAACCCTTCTGATACCGTGGAACTACTGGATGCCATGGAAAAAGAGTTCGAACACCTTCGTCAGACACTAAGCAGTTTGCTTATTCGATCAAATACCACGTCTGATAAGGATGAGATCCTGGATGCTATCCGAGAGATCAGCGACAGTGATGCCCTGAAGAAAAACACTAGTAATTCGGAGGATAAGGACGAAATCCTCAATGCAATTCGGGGAATCAGCGAGAGTGAATCGTTTAAGAACAGTCACTCAGAACTTGCCGATACCATAAAGCAGGAGCTTGAGCACTTGCGTCAAACTATTTCCATGGCCATAGTCAAACCTGAATCTTCACTTGACAAGGATGAACTCCTTTCTGCCTTCAAAGAGCACCTCCAAGCGGCATTTGAAGAGCACCATGAACGCAAGGATGGGAATGAAAGCATCATATCAAACACCAATGAGCTTCTCGATGCTTTCCATGATGGGGTAGAACAATTGCGAGCCGAAATGGACAAGCTTCACGACAAACCAATTGAACCCAGCGTTGATAAGGAGCTGCTGGAGAACCTTCGCGATGAAGTTGCTGGGCTCAAGGCAGGCATGGATCGCCTAATTGAGTCCCAGAAGGAGGCAGAAGAAGCAAATACTGCAAGAGGAGGAGAGATCATGCTTGCGGGCGATGCTTCCATCGGAGGCGACATCGATGGCCTGAAAGCCCTCGTCACCCAGCTTCAAACAAAGGTAGAAGCTATCGAGGTCAATCCGGTCGTTCCTGAAAGAGGTGAAGACCCAGACATGGTAAAGAAGAATGACTTGGCTGAAGTTCTCAATGCCATAAAGGAAGTGCACGGATCTGTGAACGAAGTCGCCGCCAGCAGCAATGCGGCTCGGGAGGCCCCAGAAAAGGAGGTCGACCCAGATGCCGTAAAGAAAGACGACCTTACCAAAGTTCTCGATGCTATTAAGGAAGTGCATGGTTCAGTCAATGAAGTGGCCGCTAACAATAGCGCAACCCGCGAAGCACCAGCAGAAAACGTGTCATCGGCTAGTAAAGAAGAAATTGAAGCTCTCCAGACCCTCTTGCAGGGAATGAAGACTCAATTGGATGAAATTACCCCTTCCACGAGTGCAACCTGGGTTACAGCCGAAAAAGTGGAAGCATTGGAAACATTGGCCAAGGAGACTAAGGAGACAATGAGTGTGTTTGCTACTCATATCGATATTGAAGGGCCAACCAAGGAGGATATCAAGAATCTGGAGGGCATCATGAAGGATGTCTGGGTTGTCGTCGAAGAAATCAAGACAGCACAGAACCCTGAAAAGGAGGAACCCAAGGAGGACCCCGAAAAGGTAGTGAAGGGAGATGTAAAGAACCTTGAGACCCTTCTATTTGAGCTGAAGGCCCAGATTGAGGAACTTGTTCTGCCGGATGTCAACACCTTACCTACGAAAGAGGAGATCACCAACCTTGCTAATACCGTCAATGAATTTAAGGAGAAGATGGATGCCGAAAACGAGCTTACGGCCCAGGCATTCGAAGCACGAAAGGTGGAACATGGTGGCCTAGCAGAGAAAATCGAGGAGGCAAAGCTGTTTATTGTTGATTTCCGGGAAGATTTCAAAACCAAGCTCACTGAAAGTGATGGAACGCTAGGTGATATAAAGACGATCCTCGAATGTCTTAATGATTCTGCTGAGTCATTCGCGAAAGCTGATACCATAAAGGAGCTTTCTGAGCTCGTGAAACGCGAATCCGAACGATCACATGGAGATCATGAGGCTACGAAGGTTGAAGCAGCTGAAAGAGGTACAGCCTTGCTGGAAAAGATCGAGGAGCATCGAAATGGCCTGAAGGCAGATATTGAGGCCGAGATCGACAAGAAATTCCAAGAGGTCATTACCAAATATGAAGATGCGCAGCTCCTCGTGGACTCCAAATTTACTGCCGCTGAAGAGCGAGATGCCCAAGGCCTTGAAGCGCTGACGAGTACTAAAGCCGTCGCTGAAGACCTTAAACTCGTTATTGGAGGAATGGGCCAGAGCTTAACAGAAACATGCGATAAAATAAACGACGACGCAAAAACGTTCTTTGGCAGAGTTGATGAGTCTTTTGAGAGGTTTGACCACTTGCACGAAGAAATGAAGTCGTTCACTGGGCGAGTTGATGAGTCCTTCGGCAAGATAGACAATGTACGAGAGGACATGAAAGCCTTTACTCAACGGGTTGATGACTCTTTTGGCAAGGTAGACAACTTACATGAAGACATGAAAGCTTTCTCTGGACGAGTGGATGAATCTTTTGGCAAAGTTGACAACCTACATGAAGATGTGAAAGCCTTCTCTGGGCGGGTTGATGAATCTTTCGGCAAGGTGGATAACTTGCATGAGGACCTCAAGGCCTTCACCGGACGGGCTGATGAGTCCTTTGGCAAGGTCGACAACTTGCATGAGGATTTGAAGGCCTTCTCTGGCCGAGTCGATGAGTCTTTTGGAAAGGTAGACAACCTACACGAGGACGTGAAAGCCTTTTCTGGCAGAGTCGATGAATCCTTTGGGAAAGTAGACAACTTACATGAGGACGTCAAGACGTTCTTTGGCCGGGTTGACGAGTCTTTCGGCAAGGTTGACAAAATGCAGGAAGACGTTATGCTACAGAATGAGGATATGAAAGCCCAATTTGATAAAGCAGTTGCAGCTACCGACCGCATCGAAAGTCAGATTTCCCAAACACACCCTGAGCTCCTTAGCTCCATTAAGGAAATTCTCGCTGTTGTTGGCCAGCATTATGAGCATTCTCAACAATCCAGTAAAGACCTAAAGACGGATCTTTGCGCCC
This sequence comes from Trichophyton verrucosum HKI 0517, assembly GCF_000151505.1. Taxonomy (NCBI): domain Eukaryota; kingdom Fungi; phylum Ascomycota; class Eurotiomycetes; order Onygenales; family Arthrodermataceae; genus Trichophyton; species Trichophyton verrucosum. Next base: position 45,207 of record NW_003315440.1, read on the forward strand.
TGCCCAATTCCATCACACCACTTCTACCTGCCCTCCTCCCCCCTCCTCCAGAAGTTAAGGAACCTCAATTTGAAAAATACGATGATACCTTGATGCACGAAAAACTTGACACTATCATTTCCCATGCCTCTAACAAAGAGAGTTCCGATGCTCAAATGGAAAAGTTAAACGCCCTGCAGGAGCAACTCAATGCAACTGCCCGCGAAGTTAGTGAGATGATGGCATCCCACTCCAAGAAGACCATTCAGGATTACGAGGACAAGAAGGAAGAGGCCATGGAAGCAGCCCTTGCGCTCGAGAGACGGCTTGCCCAAAAAGAGAGCGTGGAAGCTGAGGTCTCTGCTCTCAAAGAGGAGAAAGAGAGGCTCCTTCAAAGCATTCGGGAGCTAAGGGAAGAAGAAAGCGAGCTTTCACGAAACAGAATCAAGCTGGCCAAGGAGGTGGCTGGAATGGAGACTGCTTTGCGCATCCGCCAAGAGGAAGTCCACTTAATGGAAGATCGTGCGGAAGACCTAGAGAGAAGAATTGTGGAGGGAGTGTTGGACCATGCTCGAAGTCAACTCGTAAGCCGTCACTCAGGGTCTGACCGCATGAGTCTCAAGCGTGTTCCAAGTACGGCCAGTACCACAAAGGGAGGTGGTATTCTTGGCAGTAGTGTTGGAATGGCTCTGAATCGACGCATGAACAAGCGAACAAATGGGTCTACGGTGCCAAACGGAAAAAATGAACGTCGTATTCTTAGTCTCAGCAACGTTTCTGGCAACCGTGGAAATCCGGACCGGGGCCCATATAGTGGCTCCCACAATGGCCTAGCCAGCCTGAAGCGCAGCCATTCAGTCAAGACGAGCCAAGGTTACCGACGACAGTCCTGTGATACCCGGCTCCTTGGTTCTAACAAGGAAAACGAATCCGTCCGCGAAGAAGAGGAGAGCATGAGCGAAGTCGAAAGTGACGCAGGAACTGAAAGAAGAACAAGCTACACAGGTACATATGCCGATAGCGTTTCTTATATCACAGGAAGCACAGTATCCCAAAATCGCAGTGCAAGTTACTGCTCTACTAACGTGGATGGTTCAGTTGCAGCAGGAAGTGAGTCGTGGCAAGAGCCCAGCGAATTGAGCCGAGTCACCAATGACGAACAGTCTGAGGTAGCTGACAGAGCGGAGACTGAGGAGCATAGCTCCAGTGAGCTCGAATCCGAAGAAAGCGAAGACGAGGAAGAAGATGACGAGGAAGAAGATGACGAGCCCACCTTGCATGCCCTAAAGGCAAAGGAAGGTGATATGGTGCTCTACCATCAAACCACCGATAGCGGTGTAGGTATGACGACCGATTAACTGTTCGTGAATCATTCTACCGTACGTGAATAATACTTATTGGCTGAATGCTTAATCCGCTGTGTGAGTCCTTGACGAGTTATGAGATGGTTTGAGGGTATCGGTTCTTGGGCGCTTTCTTGATGGAACATATATTTTCCTTTGTATCTGTTTTGTTTTCTCTCTTTTGCCTTTTTTTGTTATAGTTAATGATGTTCGGTTAGCAGCCTGCCCGCTTGTTATGAATTAGTTTATAATCTGTTACTTGTATTGCTTTCCTAGCAGAATTGTATGGAGTTGACGTACGAGTAGGCAGATGTCGTCTCGATTTCCTAATTCGGCTATGGCTACTCGTTCACGTGAATGCCGAATGCGTTGGGGTTCACGTGATAACTAGCCCTAAAATAGACTAGCGACCCCAACGGGCCAAGGCGGTAAGCCCACATTTGGTCATGCCGAGGCCGGCAGAAAACAAAAGTAGGCCCGCGCGGGCGCATGGTCCAACACGAGGCGCGGTCAGGCACGCGAGTCATCTTTCTTTTTTAACGACATCCCTCATGCTTGCACATCCTCCTGATCTCTGTATATATCATTACCTAAGAGCTGCCGGCAAGCAGGCCCTCTATAAAATATCACCTAAGGTACCCCCCCGGCTCCTACTGATCCGTAGCAGACAGAGAAGAGTGCTCCAAGGGCAGTAGGAAGCAAGGCGGATCCTCTGTTAAAACTAGCTGCTTTCATCCGAATATTCAACTTCCAGGTGCAGCTCTCTCAGCTACTATTATAGCTTTCTGCCAATATCGCCAACAGTAATGTTGGATCCGATACCGCCTCCTCCACGATGGCTTCAGGATCTGGTTACGCCGATCGCACAGCGTTGGTCCCTGCCGACGCTGCCATACCACATACATGAAGTCATCCTCTCGTTCGCCTTGTACCAGTTCATCCAGTCCATTGTCGCACCCAGGATCTCGACCTGGCTCTTCCCAAAGCTTTATCCTAATTTCTCTAAGCGCACGAAGCTCGGTTGGGATATCCATGTCGTCTCCCTCACGCAAAGTACCCTCATCTCCGTCTTGGCGCTGTGGGTGATACTTGTCGACGAGGAGAGGAAGAACATGACACCTGTTGAGCGAGTGTATGGGTATTCTGGAGCTTGTGGCTTGATTCAGGCCATGGCGACAGGCTATTTCCTGTGGGATCTAATCATCAGCGTTAGACATGTCAACGTCTTTGGCGTTGGCATGCTGTTCCATGCGATCAGTGCGGTATTGGTGTTCAGTTTAGGATACGTGAGTTGCTCCTCTCGTTAATCGCCGTTACTGTGCATCTCGAAATTCTTTCTTCTAATCTGGGATTTTCTAATATAAAATGATTAGAGGCCCTTTGTCAACTACTATGCGCCAACCTTCATCCTGTATGAGCTCTCAACTCCGTTCTTGAATTTCCACTGGTTCTTCGACAAACTTAATATGACTGGATCCCGTGCCCAGTGGTACAATGGAATGGCTCTCCTTTCGGTATTTTTCTCCTGCCGCCTTATCTGGGGCTCATGGAACTCCTTTACTGTATTCTCCGACATCTACAAGGCGTTTCATATATCCGACAGCTCCGTTCCACTTAGCAGTCCGGAGTTTTACTCCTTGGTGTTCAGCGCTCGCAACTCAACCATTTGTCTGGATGACAATTGTATAAAGGCAAATGCAGAAGTCTCTAAGTTTACAGACTTCTCCGCCGCCGGTATTCCACTCTGGCTTGCGCTCACTTACCTTGGCAGCAACACCGTTCTCAACTCCCTTAACTGGTACTGGTTCTCAAAGATGATTGATGCAGTTCTCAAGCGTTTCAGAGGCGAGGATTTGCCATCACCGGACAAGGTTGCTCCTCCTGAATCTATCGAAGGAGACGCGAACCCAATCATTCTTGAAGCTGCTTCCACCCTCGAAAAGGAAGAAGAAACTCTTATAACTGGAGCCTTAGACGCTGAGTCAAAGGCCTCCAACAATACTACACAATCAATCCCTATGAATGGCGGATCTGGCGCTCGAAGACGGAAGGCATAGATGGATAGATATCATTGATCTACTCATTTTCTTTTTCTCTATCCCAGCTTCCCTTGGTTGCATGATTCACGAATGCATCTTCCAATAGTTTCTCCTATTATGTCATAGCGTCGATTGGTTTGCATCATCCCCCTCTCTACCTGTATGCCTTAACTTTCACCTTCTTTCCTTGGTCCAGATGTGTTCCTTACTTGCATGAGATGAGTGACGAACGATTTGGTTGAGTCTGTAAATGATGTCTATGCATGGACTTATTCGCCTTTTCTACCCTTGCCTACAGTGCTGCTGATGCACGCTCTCACTTACTCCGGCCACCTTTACTCCCCCCATTTGCCAGCAAGAACTAATACTTATCCATATACTATGATTATTATCATGACGAATCAAAATATTAATAGCACTACTGAATCTTAGCTTACAGTTTAGGGATGGGATTGGAGTGCACGTCGAGGCTATTTGACGGTATTCTTCGTTTATTGGTAGGCCATTGAAAGGTATCGTAGAGAAGACGGGAGAAAAGTAAGGTTACAGACAGAAAACAATACAAAATATCATTACCTTGTTGCGCGAGGCGGCTTTGCGAGCATATATCTGACGGATTCTCTTGCAACAGCCGTATCCCATGCACTGCCTTCACCGCCACGCCTAAACTCCATACCTCTTTCACCTTGTCCAGGTCGTGGTGTTTCCCCAAGCACGGTCTCTAAATCTCGTTTCTGGCTGTTTATCCACCGTTTCATGAAGTTTGCTGGATCTTTGCTCATGGCAGTGTAGAAGGAATGTTTTGCCTTTGAGTGGTGCAGAGCCTGAATGGCGAGCGCTACCTGATCGTCAAGACTGGATACATGACGGAGCATTGTGGGGAAATCGGGTGAGTTAGTAAGAGAGATAAGTTTGGCGCGTAAAGGGTCGTCGATAGCGACACGGATATCGTAGACTGTGGGCTTTGGGTCCTTCTGGAACTCTGGGTCGACGCGGATGGTGTACGGAAGCTTAATCGGCTGAAGCGTTGCAGTGTGTGTTGAGGTGCTCTCAGGGATGGCAGGGAAATACATCTTCTCACAGCCAAAGATCTGAAAAGAAAACATCTTTATTAGTTTCTTACATTTGAATAGATAATAGCTTGAAGAGTTCCAACTTACAGCTCTCAGACGGTCATCGCATTGAATTGTGCGCTTTTCCTCATTTTCTTGGAGGCCCATTGCCTTAACATATTCCCATATTCCGGCCACGATTCCAGCGCGTGTATCATTTTCTACGTCAAGAATAGCGGCGAGCTCTCTACTCAGCTGAAATCGTTCAGGCGTCTCATCTCTAACGAGGTTAATGGTCACGTTCAGGTTAACTTCTGCTGCCCGGGAAAATTCAAGGGTATCGAAATCAGCACTAGGCGGCATCGTCGCAGCATTGACTGGTACATCAGGTTTATTCCAGGTTATTGTGGCCAAATCTGCGACCCCATTCTCGGTCGGTTTATCAAAGTCGATAGTTATCGACTTGAAAAATTGAGATAGTCTTTTTCGCTGCGGTATTGGTTTGCAGGACTTTGCGCTTGGTGTGTCCTGCTCCATTGCGCCAGGCTCACCCCCTTGGTTTTCAGTTTCTTCTTCTTCATCACTCTCATCTGGTGCAGTTGGATCGGCCTCGTCCAGCAGTCGCCCTTCGATTTTAACTCTGTATCGTCCGGCACCTAGCTTCGTACCCATCGCTCCCTCTGAATTGGAGGAATCCTGTTGTTGCCATGGTTGACTCTCGACCGTGTTGGATATCCATATTCTCATTGTCCTGTACCTCTTCGCATTTTTATTTATGGAATCGTAGATGTCAAGTCTCTTCCGAACCATAGACGCGTCCAGCCGTTTCTCAACCTCTCGAAGTCGTTTATAATGTTGCGCAACATCCCCAATCACAATATCTTCCACATTATCTGGTAGATTCTTATCCGTCGGCTTTCGACTGCGCCTTACGGCAGCTTCAGCTGGGTTCGCCGCATGTCGCTGGCCGAGCATCTGCTGGTTTGGCATTGCCTGCGGTGGGTGTTGCGGCATTGGCATACCTACTGGGTTCAGGTCAGAAATCTCTGGTAAGGGGAAAGTTGAATAGAACTGGCCCGAGTTGACACGAGAGCAAGGATTGTCATATTAATAAGAAGTATGTAAGACACTCACCAGGGACAGGACCGTGTCTGCGTGGCGTGGCTGGAGATCGGTAAGTGGCCTGTTGTGGATAGCCACGATAATTGGGCTGCTGCATGGGAGCATTCATCTTGGCGGTCAGTAAAGAATCGCCAATATAAACGACCTAGTAACGCCGGTCGCGACCAGTGGAAACGGGCAGGATTCGTTGAGATGTGTTGGCTGTGGTGGATGCTGGTAGGTAAACGAGCCGCGCATATCATGATGGAGCAAAAGTTGTAAGGATCACGAACACTTTCGTTCTTTTTTTTTCCTTTGGTCGCGTCACGTGGTGCAGCTCCTAGGTTATCTTCGGCGCATATAATAAGGGAAGCCCCTTGACTACAGCTTTACTACTACGAAATAGACGAGACAGGCCCTCGATGAGTATGTCGTGTCGACCGGTTGATTTCTCTATATGGATATGATGCTGCGCAGGGGCGAGGTAGCTAAAGGGGCTGGGATAACTTCAGGCTTGCAGAATTGTGCCACAGAAAAGGGGGAATAGTCACACCTCAATATCGGGCTTTCGAACACGAGTCTCTTCACGAAGCATAGAGTTACTCTAGCAGGGAAGCTTTGTTAGTGTACAACAGGTCAACAACTGTGCTGAGCCGATCAATAGTCTCTAGAGCAGCATCGTATCCTTTGTCTCTTTCTGCCTCGTCAAAGATGATCAAGCAGCCAGCGCCTTGGTCAAGAACACCGATTATGACTTTATCAAGAATCATTTGAGATAGCTTTTTCTCGACCTGCTGTGTGTCCAAACCCACTATCTTCGCAATATGGGCGATCTCTACCCTGCTGAATGGTTCAATGACCTTGATAAGATTCTGCTCCAACATAGCGTCGTATAGTCTTCGAAGGTGGTTTCGGACAAACACATCACCACCCAGCTCATATCGGTAGTCAGACAGAGCCTTTTCATACTCTTCCAAAGATCTGTTCGAGTGTGCACGTGCAACCGCTTTCATGGCCTCCAGGCTTGTGCCGGCGTATCGAATGGCGTGCTTCGAAGAGAGCAAAGTATTCACGTCGTTTCCCAAGTTCAACATTATTTTGCAAAGAAGCATATACTGAAGCGCAGATGTTGCCTTGCTAGCATCTTCCTGAGCATGGTAACCCTCAAGGGCTTCAATGAAGTAAGAGAACGCTGTGTTGAAATCCTTATCCTCCGCGTGTAGCATTCCGCTCTGCATATCTAGGCCGGCTTGTAGCAAGGGAGGGGTATAAACTGATGCTGCGGAAGTTCGAGCGGATGTCAACGCAGCACGCGCTTTCGGTTGGTTGCCAAGGGCATGATACACGCGCGACTCGAGTAGCTGGACTTCCACTAAGACAAGTTTATCATCCAAGCGCTTAAGCTCACGGAGAAGCGAGTTGATGAGGGTAAGAGCATCGTAATATGTCTGCTTCTGCATATATATCACAACAAGTCTGGTCTCAAGGTTTTGTCGAAGGAAGGATCGTCGTTCAGACACAGCCCATTCTATACACGACTTGATGACAGTAATCTGTATGTCAAGGGTGTTTGGGATATCGGCGAAATAATCAAGTAACTGGCGGACTGAGAGAATGAACCGTGTTAATTACGGATAGACTTTATTTATCGATCATGTAGTTAAAACGTACCCAGCTTGGCCGACTTCGCCTTTGCAAATGAAGAGAATGAAGACCTGCTAGTTTTCAAAAGCTCCGCCAGCTCCTTGGGCTTCTTCTGGTCACGATAAATCTTTCCCAGGCCCAATAAAGCAACTTCATAATCTCTGGAGGCAGCTTCGCTAGAACCAGGGCCTTCAGAAACAACCTCTTGGTATATCTTCTGGGCTTTAATAGGATTCGTCTTTGCTACCGCCTCTGCTTCCGCGAGCCGGCCGGCTTCACTGGGGGCTGGTGCCATTGTGAAGATATCGTCGTACAAAGCAGCTCGTTATCAAGGAATAAAATAGTCAGCAAGCTACGTCTGAGCACCGGTTTCTCGAATATCGTAGGCTAACACTTGGAATATGGGGTTTGGTTGATGCAAAGAGTTGCCGTCAGCGTGTTTTGCCCGAAAAAGGTGTCATTGGAAGCTAGGGCCATCGATACCTTGTGGAATATCATTTTGCCGTACTCCGCTTTAAGGTTTCATGGGCAATCAGTGTTGACGATAGCCAAAATAAAAAAAAAAATAAAAAAAAAAAGGTCGAAAAAAAGATATCGAAAAAGATGTACAGGTATCTGAGCTAACCCGTCACAATGGTAAGTTGAGCTCTACAAATATTATTCTGCTGGAAGATTACTTTAACTGACTCATCCTTTAGAAAATCAAAGCTCTTTCTCGGTCTGCTGCTGCGCAGCAGACTCCTGGTACCAATGTGCAAAGGGTACAGCGGAATATTGATCCATCCCAACACCCGTTTGAACGAGCTCGCGAATATACAAGAGGCCTTAATGCAGTAAAGATGGAGAGAATGTTTGCTTCCCCGTTTATTGCGCAGCTAGGAAATGGACATGTCGATGGGGTTTATAGCATGGCGAAGGATCCAATTTCCCTCGAACGGTTCGCCAGTGGGAGCGGGGATGGTGTTGTGAAGATCTGGGATTTGACCACACGAGATGAAATATGGCATGCACAAGCGCACGAAAATATTGTTAAAGGGATGTGCTGGACTTCCGATAGAAAACTCCTTTCGTGCGCCAGTGACAAGACCGTCAAACTTTTCGATCCATACAATACCCCCTCCGATTCTGCTCCGCTTGCAACATATCTTGGCCAAGGCGCGTTTACCAGCGTATCACACCATGAGACGCACCCATCATTTGCCGTAGCTTCATCCGTCATATCAATCTATGACCTTTCAAGGCCTTCATCTACCCCCTCAGAGACTCTTAGCTGGCCAACCAGTACAGATACCATTACGTCCCTAGCCTTCAACCGGACTGAGACATCCATTCTAGGCTCGACTGCTACTGACAGATCCATTGTGATGTATGACCTACGTACCTCATCACCTGTCTCCAAGGTGATATTGACTCTTGCGTCAAACGCCATATCTTGGAACCCCATGGAAGCATTCAACTTCGCTGTTGCAAATGAAGATCATAACGTATACATTTTCGATATGAGAAAGATGGACCGCGCTTTAAACGTTCTCAAAGATCATGTTGCTGCTGTTATGGATGTCGAATTCAGTCCAACTGGTGAAGAACTGGTATCTGCATCTTATGATCGTACTATCAGACTCTGGAACCGGGAGAAAGGACACTCAAGGGATGTTTACCATACAAAGCGAATGCAAAGGTAAGAACAACCTGAAAGGAGTTCAATTCCATTCTCTTTTCCTTCCCCCCCCTTTTTTTCTCCATGGAGTGCTAAGTCTTCTTCTTTTACAGAGTGTTCTCGGCAAAATTCACCCCAGACAATAACTATGTTTTATCTGGATCTGATGATGGTAATATACGACTCTGGAGGTCAAATGCTTCCTCCAGAGGTGGTATTAAGAGTGCCAAAGAACGCCAAAAACTGCAGTATGATGAAGCCCTGAAACGCCGGTATGCTCATATGCCTGAAATCCGCCGTATCAAACGGCATCGACACCTGCCCAAAGCTATAAAGAAAGCCGGTGAAATTAAGGGAGAAGAGATAAAGGCATTGAAGAGACGTGAAGAAAATGTGAGGAAGAATAGCAAGGTAGTGAAGCCGCGTCGAAGCGAGAGAGAGAAGATGGTCTTGGCAACAGAAAAATAATAGTGGCCCAATGCTGGGATACATATTAGTTGAAAGGGAACCCGCGGATTCTGCCGGATTACGAATACCATATTGCGGATACCCTATTAGCTGTCGCTGTCATCCTCGGAGCTATCCTCGGAGCTACTTGTTGACAGAGACACTGCTGCATGCTCCCTATTCTCTGCAGCGGCTGAAATTGTTGCTTTGGCGACAGCTGAATCGACACCGCTTAGGTACCTGGCAAGCCTCTCAATGGATGCTGGGAGTATAGCATACACTCCCAAGAATGTGGCGTAAGCCGGCATTCTGATCACTCCTCCATTTCCGCTATCGATCATGGATATTATTTCGCGTGCCACCTGGACCGGCTCTAATACCGGAGCCCAAAAACTATTCGGTGTTTCCAACCCTTCAAATAATGGTGTGGCGATTTGTCCAGTTTCTACCAGAATGGTTTTTATTTTCTTGGAGGCCCCCAGCACCCGTATCTCTGCATCTATAGTTCTATGTACGGCAGCCACTGCGGCTTTTGAAGCGGTATAGTCTGACAATCCAGCAGCAGTAATATGGCCTAGAACGGAGCTCACAGTGACGATCGTACCCCCTGTCCGAGAGGATAGCATTCCTGGGAGGAATGTCTTTAGTGCATGAAAATGGGAGAGAATGGTCGTTTTAATAGTTTTCTCTATCGCCTGGTCTGAGAGGAAGAGCAAGGGAAGACCATTGATAGCTGTTGCCACGCAGTTCACGAAAACCGTTGGCCTTCCTAGCTGTGACCATAATAATTTTAGTTAGTAAACGACACACAGCCAAAAAGAGAGAGAAGATACATGGTGACATACGTCCTTCACTATTTTCTTTGCCACCTCCTCAACCTCGTTCTTGCTACTCATGTCACATTTATAATATTCCAGGCTGGGGAATTCATCCCATCTTACGTATCCACCATCGTCGACTGGGTCCTTTATATCCAAGACAGCAACGCTCACCCCGCGCATTGCATATGTTTCGGCTATCGCAAGTCCAAGTCCACTAGCACCACCCGCAACTGTAATAACCTCCTTTTTAAAATCGACATTGCGCGGTAAGCCGTAGGCTAAGCGCTTATTTATATAGGATAACACGACAAATGTGCTCAGGCAAATAGCATATGCCGCAGTAATGAGAAACGAGGGATGGGAATATGGTGTGGCTTGGGCGACAAGACACAGGGGTATCAACCAAGCAATAAACGGATGAAATACTGTTTTCTTGAAGACATTGACAAGTATATCAAATGTTACGGCGGGGCGACTTGGTTTATGTGCCGATAACGGCACGCCACTTCGCTGTTTCGTAGAAGGCATTGCTGGGGTATGGAAATTATGGGAGCCTAGTCAGTACATAGAAACCACATACATATCAACAATATTTTAGCTTAATAAATGTATATTAAAGAAAATGGTAGACAATAAGTATTCTCGTTTTAAACTAGAAACGATTTGCCCATATGTCACGAAGATGTCAGACATCATAAATACATGCCGACGTCAAAACAAGCGCCGATGGTTAGTAACTGGTTAACTAGTTAGCTAACCAAGTTAGGCTTAGTGTTTGCTCCATTTCACCTTGGCTTGGAATAAAAATAAACACGGAGAAATTTCTCGTTGACCGATTTCCCCAAAGGAAAATTCATGGTTCTTGCATCCCACTACAGTCGCCTAGTCTCTCAGCAGTTAGCCCTGCCTTGCCTGGCATGCGATATCCAGCTTCTAACTGGCGTTGGTAAGAGACTTGTCGCAAACGTTGAGATTCTCCAGGCGTTAGCTGCAACTTTATCCTGCTGTTAGCAAGATATTTCACCAGCAGCCTCTTAGTGACTTATACATACATATACCTCCACCCCGATGGCGTGTATCAAGATAGCAATCCAAATTGCCATTCCGAAATTAAGCCCTATAGCTGCCGACACATTCTCATCTCCGCCATTGAAATCTGCAACGACAATCGCCTGCTGTTGGGGATTTGATCCGTCATAAAACGTCGAACAGGCCGGATACTTGCTCAAGGTCTCATTGTGGCCGAGAGTATAATCAAGTTTATCACATGGCCAAACTGCATTATACCCACCGATAGCAGTTATTATTGCGGCAGCAGCGGAAAATATGAACCTGTTAGTGATAATTGCTCCCATCTACCATATTCATATTAGCAGTGATCAGAGATGGGCGTATAGGGCGAGGGGTTGTACGTAGACAAATGACCTGATCATCCACGCCCTGTGCTGATCAATCTGGAGCTTTTTGATGTTATAATAAGCAAGTCCAATCCCAACAGTCGTCATTAGCACAAGGGTCCCTATCCCCGCTTGTATGTCCAATGTGCCGCCAAATGCCCGTCGTGCGATAACAAGAGCACCAACATTGGAGATGAGTACCAGAAGCATGATCAGATACCCAGAAATACGGTGCCACATGATAAACTTGTGCCGGATTATAGGAACAAATTGGAAGCAGACCAGGAATGACGCCGCTGCATCAATTCAAGTTAGCTTGTAATAGGACATAAACCCCGTGAGGAAATATCTAGGAGATAAGGAGCGAGCTTACGCAAAATACATCCCAGGTGAAGAATTATCCCAACATGGTACCGAGTTTGCTGGAGGTAATAGAAGCATTCACCTGGCGCAGCATTTCCTCTCTTGCAAAAATCGCCTCTAATGTTGAGGTATTGGAAGCGCGCCAGGGTAAATCCCATAAGCGCCCCAACAAGAACGAAAACTATGCCGAGATCAGCTATGGAGATATTGACTTAAAATTCGAACACTGACATAAAATGAAGTTATACCCCTTGGAAAACCCAACTGGGTGATACAACTTTCGAAAGAGCAACTTGATAGCTTCAGTCATCTTTTCAATTTTGAGTAGGGGGGGCTTGATATTGGACCTCGAATCCAACTTTGAGGATGGACTGTTTGCTCTGTAGAATATTTGTTACATTCCGCTCCATGACGTTTCTTCCCAAGCCCTTTATATTCCAATTCTCAAGTGAAGCTGAGACGAATATGAGCTACTACGTTCTTCTCTCCTACAGTTACCCCTAGACTTCTTTTGCGCCATACAAAGTACTACGTAATGGGCCAACGTATGTGTATTTAGCTTGAACGTCGGCTGACTGAAGCTGGAACTACAGAGAGCATCGTGATTCTATTTTTAGCCACAAACTCAAGGTTTAGATCGAACCTTAGATTAGCGCTTATGTCACGTGGTCTGCGTCGCGCAATAGATTTCCCAAAAAGGAATAAGTAACTTCGTACAACTCAACACCTGGCGCAATTACCACCTTCATTCATCATTGCATTATTATAAATGCAAGAAAGATGGCGCTTTATTTTACCTCGCTGCCGGCGCAAACAGGTAGTGAAAGAGGAATTTGCGTTTTTACCTGAATTGTGAAGCAAGATGCCAAAAATATCTGCGGGATGCAACACTTGCCGAAAGCGAAAGAAAGGTGTATGTACTATGAAATCACAATCCTCATACTAGGTACCTGCAAGCTGACGAAGAGTTGCAGTGTGATATGCAGCGGCCTTCATGTGGCCAGTGCAAGAAATTAGGCCTTCCATGTGGAGGTTATGGGCGGGAGCTCAAATTTATCCACACTTCCAACCAGCCATGCAAGCAAAGCGAAGTCCACGCAATCCCAGATAAAGTAGTGCCATGCTCAAATAAATTTCGAAAGAGCAGCACAGTTATCTGCAATACCACTGGACAAGCATTGACCGGTCACGTAGAGACCCTGTCAAAATCGGTTCTTGTCGGATCATGTCCCGGATTGTTTTTGAACATTTTTCTCGGAAATATTGGAAGCAGTACGGAAAATTTAAGCCAATCATGCTTTACTGGCTGGATGGTTACAGCGTCTCAGAGTAATTATGAGAACCCGATATTACGCAATGCATTGCTTGCCTTGGGCCTCGCGAGAGTTGGTAAACTATCACATGATTCAAGGATCGTGTACAAAAGCCAGGAATTCTATTCCTCTGCCTTAGTGCAATTATACCAACGCCTCAATGTCAACTCAGAATGTTTGGGTGACGAATCACTGGCAGGGATTATGTGCTTAACCCTCTATGAGGTACTACCGAAACCAATCTCGGGCTATTCGCTCTTTCATCTACTAATTATATCAACAATATAGGCTATTGAAGGTTCTCCAATGAGAGGCCTTGGCTGGGCAAGTCATACTGATGGTGCCACGCGGCTCATAAAATTACAGCCAAATTCTTCGAAATGGACGGACTTCAAGAGAAAACTGTTTCTCGGTCTGCGTTACTTTGCTGTGAGTACTATATTCCCTTGACTATAGTTCGTTGTACGCTGCTAACTCATCCTAACGGATAGGTAATACGCGCTATCGGTTCTCGACATCCATCCTTTCTTGCGGATCCCGAATGGTCGTGTTTACCTTGGCTACAAGCTGGAACTCAGCACAGCCACCAATTACTACAACTATTAGCCGCAATACCATCCATTCTCCAAGAAATCGACATGATTCGAGACGACCACTCATCCTATCTTCCGGTCAGAGTTCAAAAAGTCTCCAGGAAATGTTGTGACCTGTTGGAAAACTTAAGCATGTGGAATATTTCGTTTCAAGATGATAGAGGATTGCTACTTTGGGAAATGCCCTCTATGATCTCGATCGACAAAGGAAGGGACTTTACTAGAGAATACCCCCTATTCTCCACTTACATTCATTTCCTTGACACAGAGACTGCCCATTTGCAGATGCTTTACTGGACTGCTCAGCTGCTGATTTGCAACAACCTTTGGTTGGTATACCAGTTTGTGTCAGGACAGGAGAATAGATCCTGGCATAAATTAAATGAGCCGATACTCAACTCGCGCCTGGATGTTAGTGATGGGGTTCCTTATCGCATGCCTGAATTGCCATTATCCGCTTACGAACTACGCGCGATCGCTGTCAATGTTGCTCGGTCTCTGGAATATTTCCTTACTCCAGAATTGATGACGATCGGAGTAACTATGTTCGCTTTCCCAGTTACTGTTTCTTTGGGATATTTCCAATATTTTGACCTCCCTGAAGCAAAGTGGTTTGATTTTGTTTTTGAGCATATTCTGAATTCTTCCGGTATAGATGTAGGCGGATTCCTTGACGCTGTTGCTAACGAAAATTCACTCCGCCTGGTTAAGATTTAGATGTATGATATATTTAGATTGGTGTAAAAATATTCCTAGGAATGAACCACCCGTTATTGAATTCTTTTCTTATCGTTTCTCTTCTGGTGGTGCACCTGACGCTGACAGAGGATTGACACCAAATCAGGTGTTTGTTGATTAATAAGGTAATTTTAGTTACGAACGCTGTTGCCTAATTTCCAAACATTGACTCGCCAGCTTTTTCGCCCAAGCAACAAACGCATCATAAACCACTGGAAAGAAACTTACACAGATCTAATAGCCATTTGCCCGTCAAATCTACCTTCTCAATAAACGAAAATACACACACAGACACACAACAAAAAAAAAAAAAAAAAAAAGCTATGGCGGAATGTTCACTATCCGCGTGGAAAATTATCCCCCAATTTTGCAGTACCTCAATTCCCCGGACTATTGAATTTTACACGAAATCACTCTACTTTACACTCGGAGGAACACACCCGGATGACGATGCAAATACGGCCCCGACGTTTTGCTCAGTATTTATCGGGAAAAAGGCGGCTGCCAATATATACTTTTTTCAAACAAAGTTGTCATCTTCAAAGCCAAATGAAACAGAGGATAGAAGTGCCGGTGAAAACAACCAGGAAATATTCCACCCATCTTCGACGATGATTGCCCTGGGAACCGCGGAGCTAGACGAATACTACGGCATTCTGGTTGAGGAAGGGAAAGTCAAGATTACCGAGCCTATCGAGGACAAGCAATGGGGTTATCGACAGTTTACTTTGGAGGATCCTGACGGCAACAAGATCACCTTTTTTAAATTCTTGGAAGAGGGAAATCCTGGGTCGGAATGAAGGTATCCAATATAGCCTATGGATAGAACTTTCATCGCCTACCTCCGGGAACTGGTGTTATTCTATATCATTTTTTGGGCGGTAGAGATGGAGATTTTGTCAGGAAACCAAATTCCTGAGCTGCATTTAGCTACCTTATTGGCCAGAATTTGTAACATCACGTGACTATAGTTAAGTGGAGCTGGAGCTTGGCCATCAAACCTTAAAACTGCTTTTCGAAAATCTAAAAAAAAAAAGAGAGAGAGAGAAATTCAAGAAGCTGAGCGGAAGGAGAAGAATATTGAGAAAACATCCTCGCCATATAAGCAGAATCATGCCTCGCGAAAAGAAGAAAAGAGGCCGTCGGGCAGAAAAGTCTCAATCGAAGCGCAAAAGAGAAGATGAAGAAGGGTCCGATTCACCAAAACGACAGCGAACTACGAACGAAGACAATGATGTCCAAGCAGGAGACGACTACATTCCCCTCGTTACTCACGATACCGAAAAGGAGCAAGAACAAGGGCAGGAAGATGACACCCCTTTTTATGGGCTTCTTGACACGGAGGAGCAGGAATATTTCTCAAAAGCCAGTCAGACATTGGAGCTAAACTCTTTCGAAGACGACGACGACAAACGACTGTTCATTGAAAGCGTTTACACTGAAGCCAAAGGGAAGGAATTAAAGATTGCTTGCAGCCAGTCTTGCTCCAGACTCATGGAAAAATTGATTGCAATGTCTACTCCAGACCAGGTAAAGGCCCTGTTCGAGAAATTCTCGGGCCACTTCCTACACCTCGTTCAACATCGCTTCGCGAGTCACTGCTGCGAGTGCTTGTTCATACGCGCAGCGCCGATTGTGACGTCTGAGATGGAAAAGCCCAAAGATAAAAAGAAGGATAGGAAACAAACCACAGAAACCAATGGAGAGGATGGGGAACAGGACGAGCCTATGAATCAAAAACCTGCTATGGATTTGTTCCTAGGCGTCGTCTCAGAGCTAGAAGGGAATTGGGGGTATCTGCTCACGGAGTCATTTGCTTCGCATACGATACGGGTCTTGCTCCTTATATTGGCCGGTGAACCACTTGCTGATCATTCAAATGCGAGGGTACTTGCCAGCCGGAAAAAAGAAAATGTGGATTCTATCACGTCAACGGCTCAGGCAGAGCTAACGATCCGGGAAAGCAGACAAGTTCCTGCGGAGTTCAATAGCACTCTAAGAAAAATGATATCAGATCTGAGTGCTGGCCTGAATTCTACCTATCTTCAGGCACTTGCCACCCATCCTATTGGAAGCCCTGTTCTTCAAGTCATTCTTTCAATAGAGCTCGGGTGTATGGGGAAAGAAAAAGTTAAGGACAAATCTTCTGTTTTCCGTAGGCTTGTACCAGACGATACCCTTGAAACAAAGGAGGAGGGCGTGAATTTCCTAAACAGTCTGTTCTATGATCCAGTTGGGTCACGACTACTAGAAACGATTGTTCGAGTTGCCCCGGGAAAATTCTTCAAAACATTCTACAAAACAATTATTCGCGAAAGGATCGGCTCTTTGGCGCGAAATGAGATAGCTTCATATGTTGTTATCAAAGTACTGGAGAGGGTGAGCAGAGAAGATCTTCAATCAGCAATTGAAAGCATTCTCCCTGAAATACCTTCACTAGTCCAACGGTCAAGGCTTAATGTTATCAAAACAATAATAGACAGATCAACAGTTCGGAGTGCTGATACTACTTCATTGGCCAAGGCATTGGAATCAGCGTATGGCGAAGATGGCCTTGTTCGCCTCAAGACGATTCTAGGCGTTGAGGCAACAGACAAGGATGCTGAATCAGTGAAACCAAAGGCTGCAACTTCTGCTCAACATCTCCATGGATCGCTTTTGGCACAAGCCATGTTACAGGCACCTGGCCGGCTTGCAACAATGATACAAACCAGCTTTCTTGCTGCACCGGTCGAGATACTAATACAGATTGCGAAGAATTCAACAGCGTCTCGTGCCCTTCAAGAGGCTCTTAAGCCTTCCAAGTCCAACACTCAATTTCGTCGACAATTGTTACCTCAGTTTTACGGACAGATGTGCGATTTGTCGCTGGACAGCAGTGGCTCTCACGTTGCCGACGCGCTCTGGGATGCCACCTCTGACCTGGTATTTATCAAGCAAAGATTGGCACAGGAACTAGTGGACAACGAATCCGCCCTTCGCGACTCGTTCTTGGGTAGGGCGGTATGGAGGAACTGGTCGATGGATTTGTACAAGAGAAAACGGGGGGAATGGATGTCAAGAGCGAAGGGGCTAGACAACCCCAGAGTCTCAGCACCAACTGCCGATTCGAGCGCCGAGCCGGCGAAGAGCAAGCTCGACCTCGCCAGAGCGCGATATGCGGCAAGAGCCGAGCAACAGGAGAAGCCAGACAGCAGGGAACAAGGCCCTCGCGGCAAGAAGCAGGCCCTGTCGGCGCCGAGCGGCCTTCTGAAAGCGCAGTAAAAAGCCGCAGCGTCTATGACGTCACGCCATGTTTATCTTTACGTAATGTCGATGACAAATTTTGTTGGCTGGAACTTTACTCACGTGATACAGCAAATAGACCTATGTAGCAATCCAGGTATATATCAG
Organism: Trichophyton verrucosum HKI 0517; assembly: GCF_000151505.1. Classification (NCBI taxonomy): domain Eukaryota; kingdom Fungi; phylum Ascomycota; class Eurotiomycetes; order Onygenales; family Arthrodermataceae; genus Trichophyton; species Trichophyton verrucosum. Next base: position 63,087 of record NW_003315440.1, read on the forward strand.
ATCACAGCCACATCCAACATGAAACCACCCTTCCTATGTCCTTTCGATTGTCTGAAATGAGTTCAGCGTGTCTCCAATAAGATATAATGGAGCGGCCAGAAGAAGTGCGGAAAGTGAGTCTCCCAGTGGTCTTTCCATCGTGACATCAGCTCTGGCCTTGTAATCATTTGGATAGGCATTAAGTTACCAGAATAATTAGCTAAAGGATGTCTTTTAGGTCTTAAATTCCGTCCAGGAACGCGTTGTTGGATTTGTTGAGCAGGCAGATCGCGCGTCCCAGGTTCCAGGACAGAAGAATAATGATGATTCTCGGCCAAAGATTCTGGATTTTAAGCCACCGGAAGAGCTCAAAGCAGTGTTTAGTGAAGGCTTAACAAGCTCAGGACAGGGACATGATGGGCTTGTTCGAACTGTAGATGACCTTCTCAAGTATTCCGTCAACACATGGCAGCAAGGATTTCTGGACAAACTTTACTCATCACCAAACGCTCCTGGGTTGGCCGCAGAGTTACTTCTTGGGACATTGAATGCCAATGTGCACGTCTACCAGTCGGCTCCAGCATTGACGGTCATCGAAAAAGTGACCACAAGACGATTTGCTGAGCTTTTCGGTCTTACAGGACCCAACGCCGGCGGAATCTCTGTCCAGGGAGGGTCTGCATCCAACACTACAGCAATCGTTGTAGCAAGGAACACTCTATTTCCCGATACTAAGAAGAATGGAACGGGTGACCATCGATTTGTTATATTTACCAGTGCGCATGGGCACTACAGCATTGAAAAAGCTGCGCAAATGATCGGCCTAGGAAGCAACGCGGTTCACTGTGTACCTGTCGACCGTGAAGGACGAATGATTCCACAGAAGCTTGATGAGGAGATTCAGAAAGCAAAGGATGATGGTAAAACTCCACTCTTCGTCAATGCCACTGCCGGGACTACAGTTCTAGGGACATTTGATCCATTTACGGAAATCGCGGGGATTTGCCGCAAACATAAAATCTGGTTCCACATTGATGGTGCTTGGGGAGGTGCTTTTATCTTTTCTAACCGCCAGAAACACAAGCTTGAAGGGTCGCATATGGCTGATAGTATTGCCATAAATCCTCATAAAATGCTTGGAGTACCATTGACTTGCTCGTTCCTATTGGGCGCCGATATGACTCAATTCCACGGATCAAACACGCTTCCTGCAGGATATCTATTCCATAACGATGTGTCTGATGGCTCCGAGGTATGGGATTTGGGTGATTTGACTTTACAATGCGGCCGTCGAGGTGATGCCCTGAAAATGTTCCTAAACTGGAATTACATCGGCTCATCAGGATACGAAGAACGAATTGATGCTGCAAGTGATGTCGCTGTCCATCTCTGCAACCTCATATCGGAGTCCCCGGATTTAATTCTCCTTAGTGAAAATCCACCACCATGCTTTCAAATATGTTTCTTCTATGCGCCGTTCAAACAGATGGTCCACAGTTCCGACAATGTGGCAGATGAGGCAGAACGTGGAAAACTTAACGGAGAGATTACTTCCATGATTGCCAATGATCTGATTGAACAAGGATTTATGGTTGACTATGCACCACCGGCTGCAGCCCAAGTTGAAGGAGACGGCAAATATCTCAGATGTGTCGTCAATCTTCACACTAAGAAAGAAACAGTCGAGCGACTCGTCGAAGTAGTTTTGCAATTGGGTGCCAAAGCGGTCAGGAAGCAGCGTGGACTCGAGTTGAACGGGGACTTTGTAAATTCAAACCAGGCTTCAGTACCTGGTCAGCGACCAAAGCACCCTCTTGAGATGGGCCGTGGACCTCAAGGCGCTCCGGCTGCCTCAGATTTTGTGCTTTGAAGCTTTTCTGTGATGTACCTACGAGGTATACATGGCTTTATTGTTTCCAAAAGCATCGGCATTGTTACCTTCAGTGTATATAATATTTGTGAAAAATAGAATATAAAAGGTTTGGTGAACTGAGAATCTTTGAATATAACATATGCATCATGTTTTAAGTTGTAGTTTTGGGTATATCTAACTGCGAACCTCCACTCTTCTCTCCAAAACCGATCTTGCATCAGCTTCAGTCAACGTGTCTATACAAAGCTCGGATAAAACACCTCGCGCGCTTTCATTGTTGGCAAAGAGCCTCTTTTCAGCTTCCCATAAACCAAGCGCTGTTCCAGCAGCATCACTAGTGTCTGGCGGTTGATCTTTTCCTGCTTTAATTTTCAGGTTCAGGATGAATAAACCGTCCCGTAACTTTTTCATTGTACGTGCTGCGAGTTCTTCACCAGCCTTTACACCTATAGCAGCATCTACGGTGTCGCAGATATTGGAAATATCGACAGAGAGCTGTGCCGCGCCGGAAGTAGAGAAAGAGTTCCGCATCAGTATGTTATCCCAAATGTACGTCTGGATAGCGAGTAGGACGTGGTTAGCAACGCGGCGTCTTGGGGCAATAGCTAGCGTTCGGGAGAGAAACGAAAAGTCAGCAGTGAGAAGCCGTAGGGTTTGCACAAGATCTACTGAGGGCGTGGTAGGAGTGCCAGGGTCATCAGAAGACGAGCGCAGAGAAGCCCAAGTAGATACCTGATTATACGGCCGTAGGGAAGCCTGAACGTTCGAAGCTATTGTAGATTGGATTATAGATTCAGATCGCATTCGAAGGCGGCGGTATGCTGCAGCCGTCTCATCGAATAGAGCACCTTCCGCTGCATCGCTGGGGTGATCATGGTTGTTATTGGTGACCGACGAGGAGGTTCGTGCTGCAATCTCTGACACTGATAGTGCGCCGGCCACCGGCTTTCCAGTCTGGCCTTGCCTTGCTACCCGGTCCTGGAGCTCATACCAAAGTTCAAGGAAGAAAACGTCATCTCCCCAGTCCTGCATCTTCTTCTCAAGATATTCGGCAGATCCAAATATCCTGCATAGTCTCTCTAGGCCAGAAACTCCATCTAGATTAGGTTGGCCGGCTGAGGAACCCTGTACCGTGCGCCCTATGGCGGATGTCATAGCAAGGTATGCTTCTAGACCAGAATGTAGCCTTCCGTGAAATAAGTCGAAGATTGTGATTTGGATATCGATTAGGAATCGAAGCTTCTGACTAAAAGACGACAATGGTCGGTAAAGCTCCGTGACATTCTCCAGAAGATCATTAACTCGGAGAGCTGCCTTTGTCGGCTTGGTTGCCATGGGTGCTACTCCATCATAATCAATTTCACCGCCATCTTCGGCATCAATGATACTTTGGTATCGTGCCAGGGCGAAATTCTTCTCTACCTGAAGCCATTCAGAGAACCAACTCTCTTTTGTTAATATCTCCCAGGTTATTCCCTTCCATGCATTTTCTTCCATTGCATTCGATGGATAAGACCAGGAAGATTTAAGTTCATTATCAAAATTCATCAATTCATGAATTAAATGGCTGAAAGCTTGAGGGTGCTTGGATACTGTCGGCAGTAGACTTGATGCTTTTTGCCGTACCATTGGCAAAAGGGAGGATATAAACGACGAGACGGCATCTGAGTATAGCGACCGGAGCATTGGAGCGCCATTAAGTGCTCTTCTGTTCAATATTGGTTGCAAATATGCGGAAAAGAACTCAGCATGAGTGTTGATTAAATCCAATACATGGGACATGAAGTATTCTGGCTTGGGGTGGGTTAATAAAAAATCAACTCCATTGTATTGTGGGAAGAAGAGAATACCTTGTCTAGCCTATTTGTAGGTCTGTCACCACTGAAGTGATACTTAAACCGAAGCTCTAGGGGTCGAGACATGACTTCTAGGGGAAGTAGAATCGGCAACTCAGATTGGTCTTCGGGGCCTTTTTTAATTGTGACGCTCGCAAAATCACTATATGGGTCAGGCTTTTAGCATATTCTCACGTTAAAGGACTGATTTATATACTCACGGTTCCTGAAACTCTAGGAGTAGATCACACCAACGCATCCATTCATCGATCACTGATTCCGTTGGAAGTTCCTTCATGGGCCACTTCATTTTATCCAGAATATTCTGTAATTTATCTGTATATTCCACACGAATGGAGTCTTTTAAACTCCCCGAGACTTTCGTCACATAGTCAAGGAGGTACGGAGTTGCCCCTTCAACAGTATCCTGGCCAGTTGATATAGACGTCTCGATGGAACGAAGCTGCGCATATGATCGTAAGGCATCATGCGGGGATGATTTCATGGTCTTCATCGCATCCTTACTACAAGCACGTTAACCTTGTTTCTTAGCATAATGAGAACATGAGTACATACTTCAGTTGATCAACGGAGCTTAACAGCTCCAAATAGCCTTGAGACACATCGAGTCTCTGTAATCTAGCAATGCTATCTTCAAATTTGCGAACCGCCTCATCGCTGTGCTCCGATTGCGTCACAACCAGTAAGCGACGGTCTATATCAGCCTGGTGTTGTTTGAATGCCTCTGCCTCTTTTCGAACCGCCTCCGCATGCTCATTCGAAGCCTTCGTGGCATTTTTAAGGATCTCCTCCGCTTCCCGTAGCTAGACAATGCAACGATCTTAGTCCAGTAAATACTTCGATGGATGTAAGGGGGCCAGTTACCTGTTGTCTCTGGATATCTTGCTGCTCTTGGAGGCTCTGAAGAAGGGTATCCAAACTCTGTAGGTCTTCGATGCTCTGGATCTTATCATTCACGAAATCAACAAGTCTTGTCGCATCTTCCGCTGATAAGTTACCTGCCATATTTCCTATACAGGCGGATTCCTACGCCAGAGAGTAAAGCAGCAGGCTGGTTGATAGTTAGTTATCGCTTGGTGTTATCTTTTAGTTACTTGCGGAGGCACAAAACCCGTGGTCTCGTCACTCGGTCTTGGCATCAACAACACCTCAGTTAACTATCTTCCAATGATCAACACGATTTGCTAAACATCATAATTCTGGCCTCTCCATCAGGCATCACTCACCTGGGAGATCCAAGGCCAGAATGCAAAAGCATTTATAATGGCCGGTCCTTTAAAAAAGAAGAGAAAGGTTGATTCGACTAGGGTGCCGCAGAATACCCGGAGCATTGCTTCATATTTTCGTGCAGGGAATAAAGCAACGTCACAGCAAATCACTAGCACAGAGCATGATCAGCTTACGGACGAGCAGCTGGCCCGGAAGCTTCAGACAGAATGGAATAAAAAAAGCCAGGATGAATCTGAATCTTCCACGCCTGGTCATAGAGCAACGGAAAACCTTCTGGAAGAAAAACTGCGAGCGTCTGATGAAGTAGCCGATGCTAGCTCAAGCAGCGACAAAGGCAGCTTACCTGATACTCTAGCTCTTACACCCGGAAAAGAGAATAAGCCCAAGGGAATACTATCTCTGCAGAGCTCTTCAACAGCTGAGGATACCATATCATTTTCATTGCCTTTTGATCTTAGTCCGTTGGAATTCGATCCGCATGAGCAAAAGGAAAAACTCCAGGCACACTGGGATGCGGAAGGGGGGAAAGCATCGTATGCAATTTTAGCTCGTGCCTTTTCTCTTGTCAATGGCACACAGAGTAGGATCAAAATAGTCGATATTCTTGTGAACCTTCTTAGGCTTATAATCGTTGGTGACCCACAGAGCCTTCTTCCCGCAGTGTGGTTGGCAACAAATGCATTTGCTCCGCCATACGTACCAATTGAACTGGGGCTAGGAGGGTCTGCCATATCCAAAGCATTGAAAAGAGCATATGGTTTGGATAACCACGGTCTCAAATCACTTTACAATAAACATGGCGATGCTGGCGATGTGGCTTTTGAAGCAAAGAAAAAGCAATCATTTACACTGAGACGACCAAAGCCGCTAACCATCAGAAGTGTATACGATGCGCTGATGAAAATTGCGAACAGCAAAGGCACAGGCAGTCAGGAGACAAAGCAAAGAATCGTCGAGAAATTGCTCCAAGACACGCGAGGTGCAGAGGAGAGTCGATACATCGTCCGTACACTTGTTCAACATCTCCGGATTGGAGCTGTTAAAACGACTATTTTGATTGCACTTGCAAGAGCGTTTCTCTACTCAAAGCCACCGGCAGCCACATTTCCCATACGTTCGCGCGCAGAGCTCATGAGGTTGAGCAAAGAGGAGTTATCAAGTATCTACTCCCAGGCGGAAGAGACTATCAAAGCTTGCTATGCCCGGCATCCTAACTACAACATGATTGTTCCATGTTTATTGGAAAATGGTGTTTCTGCTGAACTTCTTACGAAATGCGGCATCACATTACACGTTCCTTTATTACCCATGTTGGGTAGTATTACACGGGATCTTCCGCAAATGTTGACCAGGCTACATGGCCGATCCTTTACCTGCGAGTTCAAATATGATGGGCAAAGGGCACAGGTACACTGCGATGCAGCGGGGAAGGTCTCCATTTTCTCTCGCCATTTAGAACTCATGACGGATAAATACCCGGACTTAGTGTCTCTTGTCCCTCAGATTCGATCTGGAGCTGTTTCTAGCTTCATTATGGAAGGTGAAGTGGTTGCTGTTAATAATGAAACCGGAGAATTGCTTCCTTTTCAAACACTTACGAATCGGGCGAAGAAAAATGTGGAAATAGGTAGTATCAAAGTCAATGTCTGTTTATTCTCGTTTGACTTGATGTACCTGAATGGGCAGCCGCTGCTTGACAGAACATTCCGAGAAAGACGAGAACTTCTTAGGAGTTTGTTCGTTGAGGTTCCAAATCAATTTACATGGGTAAAGAGTATAGATGCATTCCCATCTGATTCAGACACTGTTCTGAACTTTTTCAATGATGCCCTTCAAGTAAAATGCGAGGGCATAATGGTTAAAGTTCTGGATGATAAGCCAGTTGACTGCCTGTTGCAGGTAGAAGATACCGCCACAGCTCTTCCTGATGGTGAATTACTTCCACCCGAAGAGGATCAAAAACAAGAGTCTACAGATACTGCTGAGAAGCAGCGAGGGAACCGGAAACGGCCGCTGCTGTCAACATACGAGCCTGACAAACGCCTCGAATCTTGGCTTAAAGTGAAGAAGGATTATAGTGCTTCTTCGGAGACCTTAGACTTGATTCCCATTGCGGCATGGCATGGCCAAGGTCGAAAGGCCAAATGGTGGTCTCCGATACTTCTTGCTGTGCGAAATCCTGAAACCGGCTCTCTCGAGGCAGTTACCAAGTGTATGTCCGGTTTCACTGATAAGTTTTATGAAGCGAATAAGGAGAAGTATGCGGAAGGCAGCGACAATATAATCTCACGCCCAAGCTATGTGGAGTACTGTGGCGAGCCGGAGGTTTGGTTTCAACCTCAGGAGGTGTGGGAGATGGCCTTTGCAGATATCACGCTGAGTCCTACGTATACTGCAGCCATAGGACTGGTTAGTGATGAACGCGGCCTGAGCCTTCGATTCCCAAGGTTCTTGAGAGTGAGAGAGGACAAGAGCATTGATGAAGCTAGCACATCCGACTATCTTGCCCATCTTTGGGACAAGCAGGCGGAGAGAGCAAAGGTGGCGGAGCCTCGAGCTGAAGATTGAACTTGACACATTCCTTGACGAGAGACGGGCCATATAGACCTATCACTATACAAGCACTTTTCCACACGGGCAACGCACCCACTGGAAGCGAGGGTGGAATGTTGAATGTTGATATTGGCGTATATAGATCTAGCACCTATTACGTCATACAGAGGGCCAAACAAGCGAGGTCGTGAATATAGCAACAACCAGTCCGTTGCATAAAGATAGGGATTGCCACTAGACCGTCATTAGTCTCCGTAGAGCATGCGGGATAAATGGCATCTCGATGGCAGATTTCTGTATACCCCGATTTCTCCAGGAAAAAACACACTACTGTCAACAATAAGTTAGACCATACTTTGAAAACAACAAACAAAAAAATATGCCTTTGCCACGGAGAGCTTTGATTGCTGTTACCAGCGCCAACCCTCACTTCTACCCCGACGGGAAGAAGACGGGGTTGTTCTTCTCTGAGGCCCTACACCCGTTTGATGAGCTGCAGTCAGCCGGGTTCCATATCGACATTGCCTCGGAGACCGGGACCTTTGCCTTTGACGAGCATTCGTTGGAGAAGAAATTTCTAAACAAAGAGGACGAGGAGGTGTTGCACAATACCAACGACCCATTCAACAAGAAGCTGAACAGCCAGATGTTCAAGGCCGGAGACCTGTCTCCGCATGAGTACGGTCTGTTCTTCGCTGCCGGAGGCCATGGGGCATGCTATGATTTCCCTCACGCAAAGCACCTACAGGCCATTGCCTCGGACGTTTACAACCGCGGCGGCGTTGTGGCAGCCGTGTGTCACGGTCCAGCTATACTGGCCGGCGTCAAGAACCCTGAAGAAGAGCCAGTGGTGAAAGACAAGACGGTCACTGGCTTCACTACTGAGGGTGAGCTCGAGCTCAAAATGATTGATCAGATGAGACAGGACAAGGTGCATACGATTGAGGACTGTCTGGCGCCGACGGGAGCTCACTACGAAGCTCCTTCCAGTGCATTTGACAACTTTGAGAAAGTTGACGGGCGGATTGTTACGGGGGCGAATCCTGCCAGTGCAAGGGACACGGCGAGAGATGCTATAAAAGTGTTTGACGGGCTGGATTAATTGGGGAAGGAAAGCATTCAACCAAAAAGTTTGATTTCTGCTGCTGGGATTTATCTCCTCTCACTGAGTTGGACTTTTTATTTCGGTTGTATATCTACCTATTCGAAAAGTGTATCACTACTGTGAGCTAGCATGCCTCTCTGCAATATAGTTCTTTGATGCACAGCCCCTTTTTGGCCATTGGGGTTATCCTGGCATATATCAATAAAGCGCTTCTATGAAGACTACACCTAATTAGATTGATATATAACACTGGTTAAGTTGATTCTAGTCGAATATATATATATCTACGTAAAAACCAAGTGAATTTACCGTTCACCTTTTTCATCTCATGGTACTATAAGAAGGGTAAGACTACGCAGAGAACTCCCAGTCCTCGGGGAACCAACCAAACTGGATGTCAGGGTTACCCTTGAAGATATCATCGTAGTGCGAGATGGTAGTCTCAGGACGTTCCTTTTGCAGGTAGTATGCATGGACAATCTCCTTGATCTTGGGATGGGACCACATACGTTTCATCCACTCGAGAGCTTCCGGGGTAGCACCGGTGAGAGGCAGATTATAAGATCGGAAACGCTGAAGCACGAAACAGTCAGACGTAATTACCACTGCAATAATAGAAACAAAAAGTAGTGGAACAAAAAGGGAGGAGGGGGCCAACCCACCCATAAGACCGGCCAGAAGAAGGCATCCGCAATGCCGAACTTCCCAAACAAGAAGCCCTCGTCTTCGCCCTCCTGGCCGAGCTCGGCAAGCCTGGCGTGCGTGAGCCGTCTGCTCTGGCCCCAGAGCTTCAGACAGTTCCCCACCTCTCTGGCCGCGCCGTCATACAGAGGTATGGCGCCGGTGTACTTTGCCAGAGCATTGGTGGGGTAAGAAGCCCGTAGCACGGTGCAGAGGCCAGAGTGCATCTGTGCGACTGCAGTGCGGGCCTGGGCGCGCAATGCAGCGTCCTTGGGCCAGAGGGGCAGATCGGGGTATGCTTCAGCGAGGTATTCGCATATGGCGAGGGAGTCGTTTATTTGGAACTGGGGTCCCAGAGCAGGCACTTCTAGAGCGGGCACCAGGCCGGATTTCGATAGTTTGGTGGACTAGAGTAACGTGTAAGAGAGGGGGCGGGGGTATTATACTGCTGTACGCTGTGAACGATGGGATGTAGAGGGTACCTCTGGGAGAGAAAGCAGGACGGACTGGTGCGGGATGCGGTAGTAGTCGAGCAGCACAGCTACACGAGCAGTCCAGCCTGGGAGAAAGAAGAAGGTTAGGCCTAGGTTTGGCGGACTAGTAGACGGACTATTTGATGTTGCTGTTTTTTGCAAATTTCATTTCATATTCTGGGGGGGGGGGGGGAAGAGAAACGCACTGGAGTAGCGGGTGTAGGCTCCAATGAGCTTGAGCTGGCTCGGATCGTGGTCCTTGTCCTTGTCCTGGTTCTGGTTCTGGTGCTGCATCATGACGGTGGTGTTTGTTGGATGTGTTGGATAGTGTGTCTCTGTGCAAGCGCGGGAGATGGAGCTGTGCGACGTCGAGGAGAGCTCAACTCCGGCTCGAGGAGGGTGGTACGCCCTTTATATACTAATAGAAAAATAACCCGGGCATGAGTCAGTCCTGTGCTCCCCCACGATTTGATCGATGGAAGGACTCCGTCCCGCTTACTCTGATCGATATATTCTCCGCGCCAGTCGATGGAGCCCACATGGATAACTAGCAGGAGAGCCTAAGTGCCGCGGCCGGCCAATGGTGTGTGCTGCCGGGGTGGCCCATCTCGTATCGAAAGCGATGCTGACAAACTCGATCTCGACCTCGGAGTTCGTCGTCACATCATCGTCTCTGCTTTCTTCGATTCCAATTGCAATATCAGAACTCTTCGATGACTTCAACTTGTTTTTATCTTCTTTTTCTTCTTTTTCTTTTTATCTTCGAGATTCAAGAGTTGACGATGACGTAATGCGATTGTATTATATAATACAGATGACTAATCTCTTACATAAGCTACACGAACCTGACGCGTCGACGCGCCTGACGCGATAATGAGATTTAGAGTTTGACGCGAAAACAAGGAAAAAAGAAGAAAAAAAAGAAAAAAAGAAAAAGAATTTTGATAGAGAAAGAGAGAAAGAGAAAGAGACGACGATGAAGTCACGAAGTCATTATTGAAAAGGAAGAGAAAGAGAGAAGTCGATAAAGTATTCAGTATTCAGTCATGGCTGGTCAGGGACAGGCTACAGGCTACAGGTTACATACATACAGGCTAGGCAGGCAGGGTACTCCAGACAAGGATAACAAAGTGACCGGAGTGTTGGGGAAGAGAAGTAAGATAAGGCGACGGGGATATTAAGTATGTTGAGCAGATGGCAGAGAGTAAGAGGTAGATGGGGAAGAAGTAGAAGTGCAAAGGGGAAAAGGTGGAAAGGTGTTGTACAGCAAGACAAGGAAGGAAAAAAGAGAATAATAACCTGACAAACAAGACCGCCGAGTGTATCTGGTTCATGTATCTGCATCACAAGTAGATCGAACGGAAGGACGTAAGAGGGAAAAAAGAGGAAAAGGAGTAAAAAGGAAGAGAACGAAAGAAAACGATTTATATGGGCAACTCCTCGCCGAGCTGTAGTGCTAGACCGGCCGCAGCAGACGAAGCAGGGCCAGCATGAGTAGAAGTGTTGTGACGCTTGGTCGAGCCTCTGACGGGGCTGGGGGGCGCGAGGGCGTCAAAGTTGAGTCTCTTGCGGACGTCCTTGGTGGTGCGAGGGGTGCGAGGAGTGCGCGAGACAGCTCCCCCGGACGCAGAGGCAGTAGTATTAGTAGTATTAGTAGTAGTAGTAGCGGCAGCGGCGGTGGCGGTGGTGAGCGGGGTGCGAGAGGTGCCGTTGGAGGCAGACCATCCTCGCTGGGCCGGGCTGGGAGTGACGTTGACAAAGTCTGCAAAGTTGAAGGGCTGGGAGGGCGTGGGCGTGGAGAGCAGCTGGTAGGGAGCGGCGTGCTGGGTTGGCGGCGTCGAGGGGAGGAAGTCGTTGCCGCTAGCAGTGGTTGTAGTAATAGTAGTTGTTGTCGTTGCTGTCGTTGTAGTGGCAGGCTTGCCGTTGATGGTTGCTGGAGTGGGCGAGTTGGCGAGGTAGAGGAGCAGGTCTGCGCCGGAGCCTGAAGCTGCAGCGTCGTCGTCTGCGTGGGTGAAGCGGCTGCGTCGAGGAGGCGGCGTGCATGGCTGTTGTTGTTGTTGGTGGTGGTCTTCGTCTTCTTCGTGAAGATGATGATGAAGATGATGACGCCGGGATGATAGCTGGGGATCGATGTCGGTGCTGTCGATGTCGGGATCCGGGATGGTGTCTGTCTCGGAGACGAAGGAGGGCATGGCCTGGTAGGTCCGTCGCTGGTGCTGCCGTCTGAGCAAGGGGGAGGAGTGCGGTGCAGCGGAGGCACTGCTGCCGCCGTTGAAGGAGAGCCGGGGCATCTTGGGGACGGTCTGACGGCGGCGTCCCGAGTCTCCTCTCTCTGCTGCTGCGAGTGCAATGGCCGGATCACAGCGCCGTCTCTTGCGCGAGCTGCCGCCCGAGGTCATGCACTGCATCGTCTTGATGTCGAAGGTGGCGGCATGTCTGCTGCGGGCGGACCGGGGCAGCTCCCTGCTCAGCATCGGGGAGCGGACGGGCGAGGAGGTGAAGGGCGTCGAGTAGCGGGCGTCTGCCGAGTCCGACGAGGAGCAGTCGGAGCCTGTCTCGCTGGGGAAGCCATTGTGCTGGCCGTAGAGGTGTTGTTGCTGTTGCTGCTGCTGCTGCTGCTGCTGCTGGCTCTGGGGGCGGCTGTCGGTGTCTGAGTCGCTGTCTCTGCGGAGGCCGTGAAGACGCTCGTAGCGGACTTTGGCGAGTCCCAGCCGGTCCTGGAGATTCAGCGAGACCTGTACAACTGTTAGCCACTGAAGAAGAAGAGAATAAGAAGAAGAAGAAGAAGAAGAAACGAGGCCTACCTGGGCGATGTCAATCTTGTGGATGGCCTTCTTTGCAGAGGCGGAGGGCGAGGTGATGGACATCCCGGCTCGTAATCCAGCGTCCAAGTCGACCAACGCCGTCTTCTCTCTCCAATAATATCCTCTTCCTCTTCCTCTCTGTATCCTGTATCCTATTCTGTATCCTGCCTGTTGTCTCCTGTTCTGTATTTGCTGTCTGCTGTCTGCTGTCTGGAGTCTCTGTCTCTGTCTGGAGTCTGTCTGCAGAGTTTTCTGGCGTATCGCGGAGTCAGGGCGCGCCAACAGCCAGCAAGAACAACTGCAGCAAATTGACTGTCTATCTTTCTCTTCTGCTGTCTCTCTGCTGTCTCTCTGCTGTCCAGCTATCAGTCTGCTTCTCTGCTGTCTGTCTGTGGAGTCTGTCTGGCTGTGCTGGCAAAGGAAGAAGAGGAAGAAGAAAAGACAAGCAAAGAAGGCCAGCCACTAAGTAAATAGTCAACCAACCACTAAGCAGCCGCAGCCAGGACAGGAACAGAAGCCAAAGCGATGCAGGGACAGGGACATCTCTATTCTCTTCTTCTCTATTACTTTTCTATCTCTATTATCTTTACTCTATCTACTTTGCTGTCAATTGACCGAGTATCAATCAATTGAGTATCAACTCCATCTCGACTACGGACTAAGTATTATACTATTGGCATTCATTGCCACTGAGATAACTAGCCAGAGAGCTGCGTAATGCCGGCCTGAAGTCTTCCGCATCTTCCAGCGACGGCCTGGCTGATTGGCCCTGCTGCTGCCCTGCTTGTCCCTTTTTCTTATTTGCCTGAAAAAAATTGCTGGACATGCTGAGCATGCTGAAGATGCCGCCCCAGCAGGCTGCCGTCCCAGCCAATCTGCAGCATCGCTGGCTGCCGCTGCTGGGTCCCTCGATGGAGCTCGCTGGCGTTGCTTTTGGCCGGTGAAACAGGATCGCCAGAGTCTTATCGTGACAGTAGCTGAAGCAGTCAAGCCGATGAGGTAGATGAGGCAGAAGCTGTAACTAGTTGTAGAAGCCGATGAAGCCGTAGAAGCCGTAGAAGCCGTCGTAGTTTTAAGACTTAGCTGGGCCTTTAACGGAGGCCAACTGGGATGCTGCCATCTTTGCCCTCGGGGGCCAAACTGGATCTCTCCAAGGCCTTCTTCTTCTTCCTGCCTGGCTCTTCTCTTGTCTTCTCCGTCTCTGCGTCTATCTCTCTGGCTGTCTCTCTGTATCTCCGTCTCTCTGGCTGTATCTTTTGGCTGCTGTTTCTTCTTCCTGCCGCCACCCTCAGGCAAAGCAAGCATGTCCCAGCAGCTCTTCTCCTTTTGCTGCCCTCTGCTGCCCCTGTCTCCATCCTGATCATCCTCTCTCTCTGTCTCTCTGTCTCTTCTCTCTGTCTCTGTCTTTTGTCCCCTTTCTGCTGTCTTTTCTGTGTGAAAAAGTCCCGATGGTTGAGCCTGCCAGTCGACGCAGGCCAGTGAAGACGTCCTCCTCTTCTTCCCTTATTCCTTTTATATAAATAAATATATAAACAATAACATAGAAGAAGAAGAAGAAGAAGAAGAGAAGAAGAAAGACATCTAGCTGCTGGTTGCACTGCAGGCTTCACACCAGAAAGACTCTTCTTCCCCTTCTTGCCTGCCTGCTTCCTCCCAGCCGGCTCCCTCGCGTGTCCTCAGCCATCGAAGACTCCAGACTCCAGCCAGACTCCAGACACCAGACATCAGAGCATCGAGAGCATCGTCAGTCGAAGTCGCCAGCCAAAGGACTCGCGATGGCCTCTGGCTCTGCTTCAGGCGCTGCCTCTGCCTCTGGCTCTGTCGCTGGCGAGAAGAAGAGCTCCGGCATGGGCTTCTTCAGGGAGCTTCGCCGGCGCTCCAAGGCTGGGTTTCACTCGAAGCCGGCAGCATCGCGAGCGCCCACCGTCCCCGTCCCCGTCTCCGTCCACGTCCACGCCTCGCCCTCTCCCTCGCTTCCCTCCAGCAGCGCCGGCGACTCCCTCGTCAATGGCAGCAACAGTCCCGGCGGCATCCTCGTCAATGGCAACGGCAACATCAATGGCAATGGCAATATCAATGGCAATATCAATGGCATCTCAAAGACGTCGACCGCGGACTCGTCTGTCCACAGCAGCAGCGGGAACACCCCTCCGCCGTCCATCAAGCCCTCGCTGCTCTCCTCCGGCCATCTTCCCTATCAGTCCAAGTCTGAAGGATGGCTGCCGCCGCCGCCGCAGCGCACAGTGCCCATCTCCTCGCAGTCGTGTCGAAACAGCATGCTCGTACGTATACTTATTGTGATGGTGATAGTGGTGATGGTAGGCTAACTAACAAGTCCAGGGCGTCAATCCAAGCGCCGCCAGCTCGACCAAGAACATCGCTCCCAGCTCGCCGCTCGCCCCCCGAGTGCTCTCGATATCCGACAACTCCTGGGTCAGTAGTGAGACAACCGGAAAGAGAAGAGAAAAGATGCTAATGGGTGTTGCTCTAGGTCAACCAGAAGCTGCTGCTGCTGTACGGGACGATAGGCGACCGAGACCCCCAGAAGACGCCCCTGGATGGCAGCATCGCCGTCCACCACCTCCAGGACGCCTCCTTTCCCGCCATCTCCTGGCCGGTCCGCGCCTCTTGCTTCAAGGCCCTCGTCCACCTCGTCCCGGGGCCCAACCGGGTCCGTCTCGAGTACGTCTCGCCCAAGCAGGCCCCCTCGGCGGCGCCCCATACCGCCTGGATCAACGTCAACTACCTCCCGCTGGCCAACTCGCCGCCGCTGCAGCTCGCCATCCTGCTCGGCTCAGACTCCCAGGCACACTACGACGCCGCGCCCGCCAGCAGCAAGAAGGCCGCCAACGACCTCGACCATGCCGTCCGCAAGTTCCGGATGGCCGCCTATCTCTGGCAGGCCTTCACCGGCGAGCAGATGTACAGACACAACTTTGGCCGCAGATGCTTCCACTTCGAGGAAGAGTGGCAGACCGGCAGCCTCAGCGGGCGAGACCCCGAGAACAGCATCATGCGCAGCGAGGCAAAGGTCCATATCATCCGCTGCGACCAGACCGTCCAGCAGCTGAGAGCTCTCAGCAGTGCATCTTCTTCTAATGCTACCTCTACTTCTACCGAAGACGGCCTGTTCAAGGTCGCCATGGACGCTGTGCGCAAGTACTTTGACCTGCGTCCCGGAGAGCAGCGCTACGTCTCGGCCCTCTTGCTCGACACCCACTGGGACAGCAACACCAAGTCCCTGACGGCTCATGCGGCCCTGGGATCCTCGCAGTCCGCCGACCTCAAGCTCGCCCTGTTCGGCTCCCACGGCCTGCACAGCTACCCGGCCTGTCTCCAGGATATCGTCCCTTGCTTCTCAGACTGCGCCCGCACAGACACCGCCTACGTTGCCAACCACAACAACGAGTGCGGCAGCAACTGGGAGACCGCCAGCTCCTCGCTCGGCCGCCACCTGCACGAGGTCGGCCACCTCTTCGGCTGTACCGACTCTGACTCGGGAATCATGGGCTCCGACTACCTGCGTTTCAACCGGACCTTCATGACCTGGGAGCCCTACTCGACTCGCACCAAGGAACAGGGCGCCCGTCTGCTCCTCCAGCCAGACGAATGCCGCTGGAACCGTCTCGACGCCCTCAGATTCCGCTTCCACCCTTGCTTCAAGATGCCCAACGACCCCAGCTGTCCCTCCTCTGACATCATCCAGCTCTGGTCCGTCGACGGCGAGAAGATGCTCGCCACCTCCAGTGCCGGCATTGCCTTTATCGAGATCTTCACTGCCTCACAGACTGATACCCCTGCTGCCTTTATCGAGTACGTCGATTCCAGCGCTGGCAACAGCGGCATTCCAAAGGAAGCCAGCTTCACAGAGGCCGAGATCAGAGCCCAGCTGCCCGACAGCGCCAGAAAGTCCAAGCTCATCCGTCTACGCATCTACTCGGGCTGTCTCTCCATTCTCAACGTCTCAGACCTCTCCGTTCTGACTGCCAGCAAGGCCAAGGACTGGTGCGTCAAGATACCCACCGTCACCGGCAGTGAACAGGTAAACTACCTTCCATACATGCCGGCAGACACTCTGCAGGGCTTTCTAGAGAAACAGGACGTCTTCTTCGAGACAAACAAGCCTGTCACTACGATAAGAGTGTATTCAACGGAGAAACCCGGCTCGGATCCTGGCGGTTCGTCCAAGGCAACAATTGCAGGCATTGAGTTCCGCTATGAAGACAGCAGCAGCCAGCTCTTTGGCTCCAGGGGGCAGGCCATGATTGACGACGAATACACAATTGGTAAGTTCTTCTCTTCTTCTTCTCTCTACTTCTTCCCTCTACTTCTCTCTACTTTGATTATATCTAACTGCTTAGAATCACGGCGAGGTGAAATGATGATGGGCTTCCATCTCCGCGCCGACAAAGACGGAGTACACGGCATTGGGATTCTTACTAGTTTCGGTAGACGGTCTGGCGTTTATGGATGTTCCAAGGCAACTCAGGGGTATGTCCATACCCCCCCTACTCCTACCTCGGTTTGTCAATACTAATTTCTCCAGTGGTACTCTGGTCACCCCCAAGGGTTTCAGAATAACGGGAGTCACAGGCACCGTAGGCACAGGCATGAACCCCGGCATCATGGGATTTTCTCTTATCATTGCGCGATAGACGGGAGGGAGGCATTCGTCTGCATCTAGATCATTCTCAACCCACTCTCTACTACTTACATCACCGAGCATCAACAATGCCAATCCCTGCACCCCGTACATACCAACGGATTTTTCTGGTACGCTAAGAAAGGTTCATGCAGCGCTATGGCTACACTACGCTGCGCCGCCTCTACCATCGAACCCATGGATCGGAGCAGCATCCACAACTCAACCCTTGCATATTTGATCTGATTCGACTTTCACCACTACATTCTTCTGTTTTTCTTTTTTTTTTACACTTTTCACTGGCACCGACCCTCAGGCCCAGCATCAAGCTAGCCAGCCTACTTTTTCCCCCCCAATCCTCCTAACCTCCCCCTCCCCCTTTTTTTGCAATCAATCTCTTCTATCTACATCCGGAAACGCGAGCACGTCCTCCATCCTTCTTATCCACTAACACTAATCCCTCCCCGCCCTCCTCGAGGCTCGTGCACCGTACCAAACATTTCATGATCGCTGGAGGCTCAACTCACGACGACCAGACAAGACAAGCAGCTAACAACGTCCAGACTTGAGCTCCTTTTCTTTTTTTCTCTCCCTCTTCTGCTTCTCTTTGTTTTCCTTGCTGCCTCCTGTTCACTTTCATTCGACGTGCAATGAGCGGGGGAGGGGAAGGGGGCGGAGGAGGTTACATCAATTACACCTTTACACGGTCTATCTATCTCGATCACCGATCTCAAACCGTGGATTGGCTGCACGACCCAGATTCGTACCCCCCTCTCGCTCTGCTGCGTTACTACTCCCCATTCCACGCTTTTACTCTACTTCCTTTACTCGGTACATCGTCGGCTTTTTTCCCTTTGGTTCATTTACAATTCCCCCGGTGCATAAGCATGAGCATGAGCATGAGCCCGGCTCGGCTGGGCTCCTTTCGTCCCGCCACCCCTTTTCTCATTTCTCATTTCGCCCGTCTCGACCTGCAACCTCCCGTCCGCTCTAATCAAATATCACACCAGGCAACAATCCAGCCACACAGCATTAATTCCAAATTCCAAATTCCAAAATCCAATAAAAAAAAACTTCAAAATTAAAACGGCATCTAGGGAGGGGGGAATACCAGGGAGATGGGTAGGCTTTGTGGTAAATTATGGGAGGACTAGAAACTAATTTCTGTTCCTTTTTTTTTGTCCCTCCTTTCTCCCGCTTCTGCCTCCTTCTACTTCTCTTCTGTTTACACAATATGGGAGCATGTGGTTTGTTCTGTTCTTGTTACCTACCAACCTAC
The DNA here is from genome assembly GCF_000151505.1 of Trichophyton verrucosum HKI 0517. Taxonomy (NCBI): domain Eukaryota; kingdom Fungi; phylum Ascomycota; class Eurotiomycetes; order Onygenales; family Arthrodermataceae; genus Trichophyton; species Trichophyton verrucosum. Next base: position 81,562 of record NW_003315440.1, read on the forward strand.
TTACACTCTGTTCTACTTTACTTCTTACTACTTCGCTTCTGCTCTCTGCCGTTCCTAGTTGCATTACATACTTACTTACACCCCTGGACGGTACCAAACAAAAATACTATGATCAAATGACTTTTGCCTTTTACTATCTGCCCCTGTCTTTCGCCTCCTATACGGCTCTCGTCTCGTCCCGTCTTGTCTCGTCTCTCCTTGCCTGATGTGTGTCTGCTCTACACGTCTACCTGTCTGCCCCTGCCTGTCGACATGTCTACCACGCCAGCCGTCTGCCGACCAGACTTGATCGACCTTTGACTTGATCTCCAGCATCGGCGTCTAGTTCTTATCCCGCAGCAGCAGCGTTGTGATATCACTCACATCAGCAGAAGCAAAAAAAAGGGGGAGGGGGTGCGAATCCCTTCCTCCCTCTCTCTCCCTCTCCCCCTGCCTGTGTATGTGTATGTGCGTATATGATCAGCGGACTCTCCCTAACCACGGTACGTGCTCTGCGCTCTACCAAACGGACGAATCTCTACCGAACGATCTCAAAGTACTTATCTTATGTACATAACTTACAACCATCTATCCAGCCAGCCAGATATCCAGCCAGCCAGCCAGGTAGATTAGCAGGCGAGGGCGCAAAGCAGCAACATTTTATGCTTTGGACGAGCGCTACCTTTTGCCCCTTTTTGAGGCTCCGTGCGAAAGCTACAGCCAGTCATCGACCTCCAACACTTTAACTATCTATCATTCTATTTTACTCTTTCTTGGGTCCTTATTTTCAGTTCGTCGATTAACCGATCACGCTAAAATGCGTACGTACTTAACCTACCTACCTGCCTACCTACCTTACCTAGACCGGCGTGATCAATGATGCTGCTGGAGCTGGTGATACCGTGATCTGTGCCGGGCCATGGCTCTGGAGCTGGATCTCTGGTCCCTCACCCTCCAGACTGAGATCAAATGAGATCGGCCTGCGTTTTATGGTTTGTGGGTTTGGGGGATCGGGGTATTAATTTGCTCTGTTTTGTTTTGTTTTTCTTTCGCATCTGTTCAGAAGGCCGGCCGGCCGGCCGGCTGGCTGGGGTGGATGGGTGGATGGGTGTACAGATGTCGATATAGTTCGCACGTAGTTGTACTATCTGCTTCAAACTTCGCTCCCTCCAGCAAGCAGGACAAGCATCGATGCCAGCCCGAGAGAGCACTTGTAAACTAGTTAACTAGTTATCTGGAGGGAGGGAGGCACTCTCACATGCAGTAGTGGCTGATCTGGGTATCTATCAGGTGGTGGCACGGCTCGCACCGCCCAATGCCTGCGCCACAGGTCACTAGACACTCGAATGACTATAGGGGCAGATCCGTTACTCCCTCTCCTCTCTTGGCTGCTGGCTGGTTTGATAGATGCGAGCACTGATTTGCGGATGGCTGTGTGGGGAGGCAAGCAGCTAAGGGGAGATCGGGGATCGAGAGTGCATCATGCAGCCTGCCTGCAGGACCAAGTGCCTCGGATGCTGTGTTCCCTTTCCCTGTTTAAGGATGCAGTCGACATAGCAACTCATTATTCAACACATTCTGCAGACCTCTTTTACTTCTGCTAGTTTCGCTGGTGGCTACTTGTAGGGTACGTAGTTGGGGAGAGGGGCCTGTTGGATACGTCAGGTACTCCGTACGCTATTGCTTATGATGAGATGCCATACGCTGCATAACTACTGCATATACATTTTGAGACGGCCTTCCCGAGAGCCGGAGAGCCATGTCATGCCCACTGTGCGTGGGGGGCTCCCAAGGGAGGGCAGGTAGCCGGCAGCAAACGGGGGAATAGGAAAAGCAGAAGCGAGCTCGAGCCTGAGTCGACGCATGGGAGTGGTCAAATCCATCTTTTTTTTTTTCTGACATTGGGTAGTTTTTGATAGTGGTCAGTTGGACCCTGTATGGAGAACCCCTGAGTCAGGTAATGTCTATAACTATACGCCGGTGGGACAGACAGACAGGCATGGGATACCACAGCAGCATCAGCAAGAGCAACAACAAGAGAGACGGTCTGTTCATGCCGAAAGCCTAGATTGGGCTTCTGCTGTTTCTTTTGCCTGCTTCCTTTTCTACGTGTTCCCTCATTATTGTTTCTTTCCGTCCGTCGGCTTCAAACTCTCGCGCCTTGTTTTAACGTCAAAAAACAACCTTCCGGGAAGGATATCCAGAGTGTCTCTAGGGTAGACAGAGAAAAAAAGAAGAAGAAGAAGAAAAGCAGTTAATACTGCACCCTATATCTTTCTATTTCTTTTTTTTTTTTTTTTCTTTGGATGCTCCATACTCGTCCTCCCAGGTTCCAGGTATCCGTGTAGAGCGTTGGAACCATATCCCAAAATTTAGGTACCGGCGACGGGAATGGTGCTTTGATGGCAGCGACAGAGCCAGGTCCCTGGACACAGGTCCCAATAGCATATCTGTTTCCCCGCAGAAAAGACTTCCTTTTCCTTTTTCTTTGTTGCGTTTTCAATTCTTCCCATTGTTGAAACCCCCAATATTCCCTGCTCCATCTCCCCCCAAATCCAAATACCGGGAGGGTGGGCCTTATCCGCTCGTCTTGCAGCTCTCCCGGGAAGCGAGCAGATGAAATTGCAATTCAATCGGACTTGGGTCAGGGAATTTAGCCAGTAGTCGATGGGGTATGAGAAACACTCCAGTCCTCGACCGATACGAAATGGCAGCAGGGAAAAGAAGGTGAGAAAGTGCAAAAAAGTAAGACAAGAAGAAATGGAGAGTTTATCCGCTGAATCTGTTAACCTTCTTCTGCTTCTTTTTTTGGGCTCCATAATATAGTTCTATCGATCGCGGAGTTTGTACGGAGGAGTATCTGTGAGGTATCCTGCTCGTGCGGGCCAGGTGCAACCTCTACCCGACCAATACCCTTAAATCTCAGGGGGCTGAACAGATATCCCTATTCGTTTCTTGGTTGTGGCGAGGGAGGTGAAGGCTGATTCTAACTGGCTGGGACGATCAACCGAGCATGCAAAATATCCTCTGCCTCTGCCACAAGTCTTTCTTTCTTTTTCCCCTTCTTTGCTCTCTCTCTCTCTCTCTCTCTCTACTACTCCTACC